>NW_020523638.1:1792500-1885000 GCF_003368295.1 Carassius auratus
GGGATCCAAACAGTCAAGCCCCGAGTTCTGGTGTCTTGGCTATTGCAGATTTGAGGATTGCCCAGTAACAGTTACTGTCACTGTGGATAGTGAGGATGAATTAAAAGGAACAGTGGAGTTTCAAGGTGAACAGTGCGTTCACAAAACTGTGGGAAGTCGTGGCCTAATGGTTAGAGGGTAGGACTCCCAATCGAAGGGTTGTGAGTTCTAGACTCGGGCCGGACGGAATTGTGGGTGGGGGGAGTGCATGTACAGTTCTCTCTCCACCTTCAATACCACGACTTAGGTGCCCTTGAGCAAGGCATTGAACCCCCAACTGCTCCCCGGGCGCCGCAGCATAAATGGCTGCCCACTGCTCCGGGTGTGTGCTCACAGTGTGTGTGTGTGTGTGTGTTCACTGCTCTGTGTGTGTGCATTTCGGATGGGTTAAATGCAGAGCACAAATTCTGAGTATGGATCACCATACTTGGCTGAATGTCACTTCACTTCACTTCACTTCACTTCACTTCACTGAACTAAAGAGACGACCTGTTAGAGCAGATAACAGACACATAATGGGCCAAGAACTACAAAAGCAATTGCCACGAGCCATGTATCTGGAAAATTTAACAGATATAAAAGAAGACATAATGGAATCTGGCTGTAGAGATGAGGCTCCTACTCCCAACGTACTAAAAAACATTTCATGGGAAGTACGACAGAAAAGTCGTCAGCATAGCAATGAGATCCTCAGCCTACAAATTATGCTTGAAAAAAAAAAAAAAACCCAGATGAGGTCCTCCAAAAGGTTATGCTTCACCCAAAAGGTGTTCAGCTTTGGTCATCAAGGAGCATTGATATTTACCAAGAGCGATGTCAGGAGGACATTGTTTATCTGGATGCTACAGGCAGCATCATAAAGAAAGAGAAGGACTCTCCTCCTTTCTATGTGTATGAGCTGGTCATCAGGAATCCTAAAATAAACTCCTCTCCCTTACCGGTTGCAACCTACTTAACCTGTGACCACACCACAGCCTCCGTAACATATTTCCTTGAGGCTTTTCAGACCGATGTTGCAAGGCGGTTTGGACGGAAAAGGATGCGGCCACCAATCATGCTTCTATGTGATGGCTCTATGGTACTAATGCAGGCAATTTGTTTGTCATTTGCAAAGACAAATCTGCAAGATACCATTAACCACTACTATGACATTGCCTGTGGAAAAGGTACCAAGGAAGATTTTGAGGTGCCCATTCTTCATAGATGCCTCAGTCATGTTATGAAGAATGCTAAGGAGATGTGTAGGAAATAGTAAGCATAAACTATTTATCCTTTGTCGTGGCAAAATTTAAATCAACTCTCGTCAGTATAAGAGACAGACTCAAATTTAGGTATAATTAAAAAAGAAAGCTTTTATTCTTTGCAAAGAAGGTCAGACAGTCATACAGCAACACTGAGTTCCTGCAGAGTGAAACCGACCCAGAAAGAGGGCAGTCCTCCACCTTATATACCTCTGCTGCTTCCAAGGTTATACAGTCTGAACAGCTGTAACTTTCCACACATAACAAGGAACACTCTCTATGGGCGGTTTCTCACACATTTAGGACTTAGGTGACCCCCTCAGGTCATCCTCAGACATTGTCCCCCCACTATATGGCCCAATGACCCTCTCAGGTCATACTCAGACATCTGTTTTCCCCCCAGGTGTCACCCTTCTGAACCCACACAGCAAAGAAAAGAAAACACATGCTTATATAGGTATACAGAAGCAATGTTAAATGAATTTTTCCACCACACCTTCAAAATTTTAGTTGCATACATTAAGCATAAATTAAGAAACACAATACTGTGGGTGAAATCCCTTTTACAGAATTATACTGCATACATAGTTCTAATGTGATAACTGGGAAAACTTTTATTATGCAAGAGCGAAAGACACATTAACTCAGCAGTGTTTAACAAACTGTCCCAACATAATATGTTTTATTTCTACTTAAAATTAATCACTCATCAGTGTGAAAATGTATATTATTTTTCTATTCCCCAGTGCACCGAACCACTACCATCTTGCCATGCATTCCTTTGGTGCCCTCACAACTGCAAGCACTTTGCAAGAACTTGATGACATGGTGTAAAGTGTTGCAGTTGTTTTCTCAAGTCCTTGCAGTGGGCAAAATGTTGAGAAACATTTTAAGAACCTGCAGTTGTGGCTGCAGAAAACCAAAATAGATTTGGATGTAAATGCCAAGTCCAAAAGCAACACGGAGGACTTAAAGGTAAATGTCAAATCTGGTTTTATCATAACTTTTATGCTTACATTTACACAGAAATATAAAACTATGCAAAAATATTATTGAAAATTTGAAGTACTGTTATTATCAATATATAATACTGAGGCAAAAGTACTATAATGTTTAAGTAAATATTAGTTAAATTTTTAAAAATACTACTTAATTATACTACTCATTACACTAGCATTACATGCTAACAACACCAATAGAACAACGTAATACTAAGCCCTTGTCAAAATGACCAAGGAAATGTAAATTTCCATTTTTTGAAGAAAAATGTTGCTGCATGTGCAAACTATTATCAGTTTTGAATATACATTGGCCTTTCTCTGTATAGTCTAATAACAATTAAACATAATCTGTACTGTAGGGAATGGAAGGAATCAACAAATTTCAAAAACGATACAAGAAGATTATTTCCCAGGTCCCAATTGACAAGGAAGGTGAACCCAACATATACCACTGCAAAGGACTTGTGGATCACCTTAAAAAGTACATTCTTCCTTATGCTGGGTTGTGGACAGATATAATGCTAGGTTAGTCATAATTATTAAACAGTGTTTATAAAATATAAAAATTTTTTTTTATATTTTTATAATAATTGAAATCATACCTTATTTTAATGCAAAGGTGACCTTGGACGACATGGCAAAGGAC
Source organism: Carassius auratus (assembly GCF_003368295.1). Lineage (NCBI taxonomy): Eukaryota > Metazoa > Chordata > Actinopteri > Cypriniformes > Cyprinidae > Carassius > Carassius auratus. Next base: position 1,795,428 of record NW_020523638.1, read on the forward strand.
ATCAATACGAGCATTGTACAAAGAGATATGATGCTCTCCGAAACATTGAAAGACAAGTAATAAAAAAAAAAAAAATCATAATTTTTTTACAACAATGTTGCTATTTTGTTTAACTTCTAAAAAAATAAATAAATAAATTCAATCCTTTCTTAGAATATAACAGAGGACAACAAAACCCAGGGCATCATGGAGAAAAGCCAGTGGGATTTGAAGCATATTCGTTTCGGATCTGGCCGACTCACTAGGCTTGATGATTTTGTGGCCCGCTACCAGATTTGTCATGTTGCTCTGCTGAAGGAGTATGAAGACTCAAAAAGAGTTTTTAGAAGAAAGGTTTGCAAATTGTGTTATGCTATTAAGAGTGGCATCACAGTGTTGAGCAGTATGAGCAAAAATACATTTAAAATGCATACTTAGAGTTGGATACTTGTATTGGAAGTGTTTATGACACCTCAGATAAAATACATAAAATACCTATAATATTTTGCATCTACACAAGGGAAACCATATGATTGACCAAAAGAAAACTACATATAATTGTCAGCACGAATTGATGTCTGTACCAGCTCTGCACTGGTACTTCAGTGCTTAATGACTGCTTCCATCAATCCAATTTCACTTCATAAAGACATTCAGAGTGGATGAAGAAAAATGGAAGGAACGTCAGCAGAAGAAAAGAGGGAGATATGTAACACCAGTCCGCAAGCCATTCCACTTCAAGGGATCAACAAAAAAGGTATACTGTAAATATTATGATGTTTTCTTAGATAAATATTTAATATATAGGTAACACATTAAAAAAATTCTCCATTAATTTTGGAATCTGCTATATTTTGTATAGCTGTATTACACTCTAACATTACATTAAAAAAATATATATCTATTTTGAAACAAATTTACTAAACTAAAAAAAGAACAAAGCATATACTAAATGTTTTAGGATTTTTCAATACCCCATTACAGTAGTTACTTTATAGTTACTGCTATCATGAAAATCCAATTACTTGAATGATTGAAATATAGCACATTCATTGCCCATCAAGAAATATTTTAGCAAAATGTAAACATTTTTTTTAGAATTATTGCACTCTATTATTGCATACAGAAGGCTTATCCACTCCTTATAGCCAAATGGAAATATTTCCATGACCTTTATTACATTTACAGATGGAGAATATGCCTGTGAAATGTAAGTTATGCATTGAGGCCTTATTATAGCCATGTCATCAAGGATATCCAAGGGGGTTTGATGCTGTCTGATGAAGGCATTTAAAGTCACCAGTCTACTTCGTGGTCGTCTCTGTCTTTGTCTTTCTCTGACCTTCAATTGAAGAACACGCTGTAGTGCAGCCATGATTTCCTCTGCAAGTCTAGTGAGGTGTAAACTCTATACTAATCCTAGCTTAATTGAAGAAACCATGTGAAGGTCATCAGGCTGTGATAATGTTCACATATCCCACTGCCTATCATCAATTTCAGTAATGACATTAGGCCCTACCTTGAAGAAAGTGAAGGTATGGCATGCTTAGAAACTGTATAGATTACATATTATATTCCTTTAATCTATCCTCTGTTCATAATGATGAAAAGTTGTGCTTATTATAAAAATGTATACATAGAACAGTACTGGTAAAAAATGTTGTTGATTTTTTTGTCTATACCTGTAGAAATGTATTGGCTAGATGAAGTACTGTATATATATTTGTGTTATCTGTCACGCCAAATATATAGACTTTATATTAATAATATTGAAACTTAAATGCTTATGTCTGAAAATAATCATCAACCATTAGCCATTTACTTCAGAAACATTTGGAAGAACTCATAACAATTATTATATTATTTCATATGGTCTTAGGCCTCGTGTGCATGGTTCAACAAACACATGGACATCAAAAACACTGCATATAGCTTTATTAATAAAAAACATTGCATAGTTTTATTAATTCGGGTTATTCAGTTCCCCACAACCTGCAAAATACATTGTACAGTGAGATGAGTCATAACTACATATAGAAAACATTTCACATTGCACAAATTACTGAAACAATAAATCACATTACCTGTGTCTTCTGGCAAGATAATTGGCACAGAAATTGAGGGCCTTGCAAAACTCATCTCCTCTAGTGCAAGCCTCCTCTCTTCTAAGGCCAGTTTGGCCTTCTTGAGCTCAATGAGCTACTGTTGGAAGTTGTTGTCTCTCTCATTGGCTTCTTGAAGGCATTGCCTAATGTCTTTCAAGACATCTAGTTTCTCTCTCTCCAGCTGCACTAGGTCCTGACTACAGCTACAGACATTCTCAAACTGCTGAGTTGTTGTGGCTGCAGTCTGGACCACTGAAGATGGAGGCTGTGGCCTGGGAGGGTTTTTTGGAGGACTAGGAGATGGTAGGTGCTCGGAGATGGCAGATGAAATTGCTGATGGTTCCTCTGAGCATGAAGGACCTTACTCAGGTTCAGGCTCAGGCTCAGGTTGAGTTATCCCTACTCCTCCATGGATGTCAATACCACCACTAATTCCATCTGAAGCACTTGTGCCAAGTATTGACAATGCCTTTTCTTCCTCGGCTGTAAGAAGGGGGGACTCATTGGTCCCACCACCTGTTTTTTTAATTGCAGTCCTCTGCAGTGCCCTCTTCCTTTTTGCCAGGCTTGCAAAATCCTGCCACTTCTTGCGGACCTCCTTCCCTGACCTTTGAACACCCCTGGTTGCAGTTAGTTTGGTAGCAATGTCCTCCCAGATGTTTTGTTTTTCTTTATTAGTATGGTGTCCTTTAAATCTGGTAAAAATCACATCTTTGTTTTTCCTCTATCTCCTCTAAGAGGACATTAATTTCATCCTTTTGAAAGGTATCTTTTCTTGTTAGTTTTTTTTGTTCAGCCATTTTGTCAGTGTCTCCGCCTGTATGTAGGTGCTTTATATAGACTTGATTGTCTTGATTGGTAATCCAAAAACAGATGACAATTATTAGGTTAAACGTCCAGAATACGATTCCATATAAGGTTAAATTTCAGCACTTCGCGAATAGAGCGCATTCTCGCGCGTTCATGTTAAACGCTCTTAAGAGCTAAGATACATCGTTATCGGGAAACCCGGCCCTGTTTTGTGTTTATTTTGGTAATTAAACTTTCATTTAAATGTCCGCCGGTTCCCGCCTCCTTCTTCCCCATGATTATGAAGTTTGTACTCCGTTACACCTTCCTATTGTTTAATAGTATATTGAGAAGTAATGAAAAATCGAAGCGCTCGCCAATGAGCGTCCAAAGTTATAATAATAATAATAATAATACTATTTGCGATGTGTAACTTGACTGTTTACAATCAGGAAAAAAATTGCTTCTGTTTTTAATATTTAGATGTAACTGAATAATGTTTAGATTTCAGTTTCCATTGAAACTCATTATGTAACAAGATGTCTCTCTTGCTATTGGATGGTTTTGGAATATGGTTCAGGAAAGACATGTCACAACTAGTCAATGGCTGTGGTTTTGTTTGTGAAATGCCAAGCCTCTGAAACTGAACCATAGACTGAGTTTACTGTCAGCATTCTGTGAGAAACAGTGTGCCATCCTGTGGTTATTCATATTTCAGAAACTCAAGATTATTTCCTGTTTATTTTTTAATTACTGTGATATTTACTGTTGATGTAATATTGCCACCTAGAGGTTTTAAATACAAATTACAGGCTTCTGTCTCAAACACATAACTGCACATTTATAAACACATAAAACACATTAATAAATGCTCTAAAAATATTTCAGTGGTAAATTAATAAAACAAATATATGAATCTAAATTTCAACACATATTTAAAAAGGGTGATTGACTTTTTAACGAGGGGTTTTTGGTTTAAAAACAACATGCTCACCCTGAACACAAATCTAATATTTGTGAACTTTTATTTAATCCACAATCAATCTCTGTATATGTAAATATATCTCTGTGATAAGAGTCCACCCATATACGAAAATAGATTGTTGATTAAACAATTAAATACATTAAATAAATAAAGTAAATAACTAATATAAATACATATAAATGTTGATTTAGAGTGGATTAGAGATCTGTAGAAATGTTTTGTGACCTGGTATGGATTAAATCCAATGATCAAGGTTTTTCCCCCCATATTATATTTATATAAGAATTAGAAACAAAGCAAATAATTCTTGCAATATTTTTGAGATGATAATATGCTGATTTAGACCGTCTTGCTGTGCTTTGTCCAACATTGAAAGCATATGAAGGCAGTCTTTAAAGATGTTATATTCATATTGAATCACATGTGTGTTTTAATGTGTGCATCTCTTTCTGACAGAGACAGATCTAGATTAGTTGTAGGAGAGATCAATATACACAAATAATATACAAATGGTTCCCATACTTTGTAGAAAGGTCCGTCCTTGAATGAATTACATGTAAGGTAATAGCTCCATTAACTCTTTATGTCACCCCTTCACAGAGGGGGCTTTATCAGAGGTTTATCAGAGGACCACTGCAAAATAATATGTTTCTGTGCTGAAAATGTCATGACATTAAAGAGCCTTCTGTTAGCCAGAGAAGTTACCTTTTACTATTTCGAGCAATAGTAACAGTGTCAAAGGGTTTAAAGATCCAAACTCAAAATCTTTTGCATTTCTCAAAGTATTTTACAACAGTAATCCTGTATCAAACAGCATGGCCATAAACAGTGAGCTAGAGTACCATTTTCGGTCTTACATTCAAGAAAAAACAAGGAAAAGGAACTGTTAAAAGAATATCCTCAGTTAGGAGATATATGTAGCCTGTGCAGTATCTTCAGCTGAATTGCTCTTGCACGGTTACTGATATTTTTTTTTAGCACACTCCCAGACTTCCTCTTAAACATCCTTATCAGTCAGAATTGATAGTTTATTTTCCCACTTCTTTCTAATATTCGGTGAGTCAGTGCCATTCATAAAGCATATAGTGTCATATGAAAGGCTAATCAATGTTCTCCCAGTTGTTTGAAAAAGCAGTCTTTCAACTGGAGATATTTCAAAGTTGTGCTCTTTTGGATGAAATTCCTAATTTGTAAAAATTCTGATTATTTATTTCTAAAAATTCTGATTATTTATTTCTAATATTTATTTGTTGAAATGACATTAAAATATTACCAATAAACAAATCTTGTATCTTAACAATTCCCTTTTCACACCAGAGTTTAAACCCAGCATCCATCATTCCTGGTTGGAAGTTTGGATTATGTAAAATTAGAAAAAATACAGAGGTAAATTTAGTCCTACCCTCAAGGCGTCTAACTAGCCGCCATGCTCTAAGTGATTTAAGAGTAACAGAATTAACACAGCTTTCTTTAATGATTTTAAAACTTTTAAAAAACAATAGGTCTGGTAATGAATATTTGGATAAACTTGTTTCAATATCTAACCATACTGAGGAGACATATTTTGTATCCAAATAGAAATATTTCTCAAATGTTCTATAATATTGGGTAGATCTAAACCCCCTTTAGATCCTGGCAGTTGTAAAAACGTAAAATCTTAAGCCAATTGGTAATCTTTTGCTCCATATTAAATAACTGAACCATCCATTCAAATCTTTTAAAACCCTTTTAGAGAACACAACTGGGATCATATGAATAGGATAAAGCAACCTATAGGAAGAGCGTTCATCTAAACTAATGATATCCTACCCAGCCATGAAACTGGAAGGGAGTTCCAACGATCAAGATCCTGTTTTATTTTCTAAAACAAGGGCATGAAATTAACTTTATGCATCTGATTAAAGTAACAAAGATTCCCAGTAACACAAATCCTGCAGGTTACCATTTAAAGGGAAGCGGAGATATAGTACTTGGCATATCAATTAAGCTACCAAGAGGCATGGCTTCAGACTTAATGTTGTATCCAGAAAACAAACTAAATCGAGTAATAATATTAACGAGAGGAGGTACTGATAACTCAGGTGAAGATAAAAATAACAAAACATCATCCGCATAAAGGATTATTTTATGTTGTGTAGTACCTATAGCCAAACCTTGAATGGTTGTAGATGATCTAATAGCCTCTGCCAGTGGCTAGTGCCATCGCAAAGAGGAATGGTGACAGGGGCAACCCTGTCTAATCCCTCTATATGTAATAAAACTGTCCGATCTAAGCCCATTGGTAATGACCACAGCCCATGGATGAACATACAATATTCTGATCCATTTTACAAAATTGTCTCCTAGTCTAAACCTAATCAGTACTGAAAATAAATAAGGCCATTCTATGTGGACAAAGCTCTTTTCGATGTCTAATGAACCAAGCTTTCCACCCCTCTTTGCTTAAACACCTGAATTCTGTTTAAAAGACGCCTAACATTATCACATGAATTTCATTCTTTTATGAAACCAATTTGATCTGTTTTAATAATTAATGATACTATGCCCTCTAAATGAACAACCAACATTTTAGCCAGTACTTTGTGATCGGCATTCAGGAAGGCTTTAGGTCTGTATTATGAGCAGGATTCTGGAGGTTTCCCCCGTTTAAGGATAACTGATATGTTTGCATCTTGCAATGTTTGAGGCAGGCCTTTACCTGACAGTGAGTCTTTAAACATCTCCAATATTGGGTCTAACAACACATCACTAAACTCTTTAGAAATCTCACTGTTAAGACAGGTCTTGGGGCTTTCCCATTTTGTAACATCTTTATTGCATTCAACACCTTTTCTGGAGTAATAGGAGCATTAAGAATAAATCTTTGCCCTTCTGTAATCGTGGGCAGACTAATACTAGAGAAAAAAATCATCCATTGCCCTTGATGAAGTATTAGTTAATTCTGAGGTATAAAGATCAGTGTAAAAGTCTTTAAAACAAATATTAATTATTTTATTATCATAATACTGATTACCATAAGAGCCAGTGATAGATGTAATGTATTGAGAGACAGATCTCTTCTTGGTTAAGATATGCCAAATACTTTCCTGGTTTGTATCAGTGTCATATACTTTTACTTAACATATTTTACTTTTTTCTCAGTTTTTTTTTTGTGTCAGAAGAGATTCCAAGGTGGATCTGAGAGCTGTAATCTCATTCAGTTATATGGGAGTATAACTCCCTCTTTCTTTGCTAAATCTTTTTCCAGTACTTCCTGCTTCTCTTGTTTTTGTTTTTTTTAAACAACTGAAAATGAAACAATTAAACATCTGACATAGGCCTTATTTGTCTCCCATAAAAGAGATCTGTCATCTGTGGATTTTTTTTTATTTACAAGGGGAATTCCTTTTTATCCCTATATTGGTTATCTATGGCCTCAAATGAATTGCATAACTAAAAAATAAAAAAGATGAGGCTATTTAATTTCAAAGTGCTCCTGTCCTTAGACAGATTTAAATCCTAACCCACTCCAGCCAGGCAGTTTCATTGAGTTCATTGGCTGTCTTCTAGTCTTTTTTTAAAAAAGACAACTTCAATCAACCTAGAAACTGGTGACATAAATCTTTCCGTCCTCCCATTGGTAGATCACTGACAGAGGAAACTTTCTCATTCTGGTTTGTGGCTGAAGTTTCATGTGACTAATGCTACCAAATGAAACTGAAACTGAAAGATTATTTTTATTTTACAGAACCATTTCTTATTACTTGTAATAATTCCACATAAATAGTAATATCCCTACAAGTAAATAAGGTCCAAATGTCAAATTCTTTTGAGGGAAAATGTGACATTGAAGGTAGTTGCTCACAAATATTTGCAGACCTTTAAAGCTGAAGTTTTTAGGGTTGATCCAAGTTTCATCTCAAATGATCCAAGTAAAGTTACCCTTTAAAAAAAAAAATTATAATAATTATTTACTATTTTACATTTGCAATGAATAATTTGATGGTTTACAATCTGGGAAAAAATGCCTCTGTTTTTAAAATGACAATATAATGTTTAAATTTCAGTTTACCTAGAGACTGAATAAATAACAAAGATGTCTCTCTTGTAACTGGATGATTTTGGAAAGTGCAGGAAAGACACGTCACAACTGGTCAATGGCTGTGGTTTTGTTTGTGAAATGCCAAGCCTCTGAAACTGAACCATAGAGTTTACTGTCAGCATTCTGTGAGAAACAGTGTGTTTACTTTCTGATGAGTGAGACGAACCAGATACACAAGACCACAGATGGAGTATCAAATATATATAACCATATAAGTTAAGAATTAATATTTATCATTTATGAATAAGAAACAATTAAAAAAAAATTAAGAATAGCAAAATGAGGTCTCGATAAAAATGACAGTAACTTTCACATGATAAATACACTTATTTCTTATAATCATGTGACTACTTTAAGAGGAAGTATCACAAACCTAAATTATAGGTGCAGGTTTGGCTGTGTTTATGGCAGCCATGGATCTCTGGGGACTTTCCAAAACTAGTTTAATATGATTCTAGAGATAACAGTCAAACAAGTTCTTTTGCAGGAACCCTAAAGCATGTGTTTGACAATAGGCCTAAAGATTTGCCAATCTGATTTAAAAAAAAATAAATAAATAAAAATCCCTTTAAATTCATACTGAAATCTTAATAATAATTTCAGTGTTTTGATTAACAGATATGCCATAGAACAGAATGTTTTTTTTCTGAGATTCTAAAATGTTACAATGTAAATGTGTCTTTTTGTCTTCTTTTTTTAACATGGAAAATCTATAAATCAAATACCATCTATTTATAAAAAAAATAAAAATAAACTATTACTTTGAGACAAACTATAGACTGCCATCTTTCATTCATTCATTGATTCATTCATTCATTTTCCTAACCACTGTCCTCTAAAAGCTTACAGAGATGCTGAAGCCTGTTCCAAGCTTTCAGGCCAGAGGCAAGAAATCCCAAGAAAAATCCCCCAGATGGCCATTACAAGGTTTAGACTGTCATCCTGTGGTATTGATATTTCAGAAACTCAAAATTACTTCCCGTTTATTAAAAAAAAAAAAAAAACTGTCATATTTACTGTTGATGTAACACTGCCACCTAGAGGTTTTAAATACAAATTAAAGGGTTCTGTCTCAAACACATAACTCAAGATTAATAAATGCTCTAAAAATATTACAGTGGTAAATTAAAAAAAAAAAAAATATATATATATATATATATATATATATAAATATAAATTTCAACACAAATGCTCACCCTGAACACAAATCTAACATTTGTGAACTTTTATTTATTTAATCCACAATCAATCTCTGTATACCTGTATATGTGTATATCACTCTGTGATAAGTCCACCCATATACGAAAATAGATTGTTGATTAAATAATTAAATACAATAAATAAAGTAAATAACTAATACAAATAAATATAAATATTGATGTATAGTTGTGGATTTGAGATCTGTAGAAATGTTTTGTGACCTGGTATGGATTAAATCCACTGATCAAGGTATTTCGACCCCAAACTATATTTATATAAGAATTAGAAACAAAGCAAATAATTCTTGCAATATTTTTTAGATAATATGCTGATTTAGTCTGTCTTGCTGTGCTTAGTTCGACATTGAAAGCATATGAAGGCTGTCTTTAAAGATGTTATATTCATATTGAATCACCAAATGTGACAAGAGCCCATGCACCCATATACAGAAATGGATTGTTGATTAAATAATTAAATTCATTGATTAAATAAATTAAATAACTAATATACATAAATATAAATGTCGATGTATAGCTGTGGATTTGAGATCTGTAGAAATGTTTTGGGAACTGGTATATGTTGAATTCAGTGATCAAGAGTTTTTTCCCCCCATAATATATTTATATAAGAATTAGAAACAAACGAACTAATTCTTGCAATATTTTTTAAATGATAATATGCTGATTTAGACCATCTTGCTGTGCTTTGTCCAACATTGAAAGCATGAAGGCTGTCTTCAAAGAAGTAATATTTATATCGAATCACATGTGCCTTCTAATGTGTGCATCTCTTTCTGACAGAGACGGATCTAGATTAGTTGTAGGAGAGATCAATATATCAAAAATAAAGAAGTGTTATGTCCTTAAAGGGATACTCCACCCCAAAATGAAAATGTTGTCATTATTCACTTACCCCCATGTCGTTCCAAACCCATAAAAGCTCCGTTCGTCTTCGGAACACAATTTAAGATATTTTGGATGAAAAACCTGGAGGCTCGACAGACACATGTAAATAACAGTATCAAGGTCCATAAAAGGTATAAAAGTCGTCGTCAGAATACTCCATCATGCCATCAGACGTGCAATCTGGATTATATTAAGTGACGGGGACAATTTTTGTAAACAAAGAAAACAAAAATAATGACTTTATTTAATAATTCCTTTGTCAACGGTCTCCTTTGTGTCTCTCCATATCACAGTATCCTGTGGATGTTCTCTTGTGTCATCCACACCACAAGGAGGCAGACGGACTATTCTGATGATGACTTTCATACCTTTTATGTACCTTGACACTGTTATTTATTTGGCAGTCTATGGGACAGTCCCAAGCCTCCAGATTTTCTTTCAAAATATCTTAAATTGTGTTCTGAAGACGAACTGAGCTCTTACGTGTTTCGAACAACATGTGGGTAAGTGATTAATTACAACATTTTCATTTTGGGGTGGAGTATCCCTTTAATAACAGTGCATGAAATGTTTAGACGTACTGATAAGTAAATCTAGAGTGTCTACATGATTGTCAAGTCAAAAGTGTTTAATTGCCAGTTATAATTTCTTAAGCAGTACTGTTATATCTGCATTATCTGTAGGAATATTAAAATCTCCAGCAATAGGAACACAGTCAAACTTTTAGGAAATCATTGATAATAGTTCTGTGAAGTCTTGGACAGTGGCTGGAGAGTATTTTAGAGCCCTGTAAAAAAATTATATATAAAATGACACATTGATAGTCATCTTTAAATAGAGCAGCTACATCTCCACCTCTCCTAACAACTCTGCACACACTCATAAAAGTTAAGTTAGTGGAGCAGTTTGATTGAGGACTTGCACTACAGCTGTCTTCTACCCACATTTCTTTAGAAACATAAAATCCAGGTCATTTATGTTTATTAAGTCATTGACCATAAGTGATTCATTTTTATGTCAGCAGATGTTTACAATGCAAACTTGACAGCATTACTTGTCCTCACAACAATCTTAGTTAGACACATAATAGGCAGCAGATTAGATGGGTTTGCCATACCATTTGAGAGGATTTAGACTTTCTACCATGTACAGGAAGAAACAGAGAAAGCTACAGACACACTGGGTTCCTGCTTGCTGTGTAAACATTTATGAATGTTGCTGCTCTCATAGCGGAGACCCAAAATGTCACTTAAAGCTGGTATCAGTTGTTTTTGTTCACTTACAATAGTTTGAGGAGGGTGTTGGCCTTGGCATTAAGGCAGCAGCCAGAGAGCTCTCACTGGAGAAGGGGGCAGTCGTTTTTAGTTGATATCTTGCAGAAATAGAATGGGAGAGTTTGATTCAAATATTTAAATAAATTCATTTTGGTTTGTGCCAGAGTAACAGCTCCTCTGATTAGTAAAGATGACATTAAAGTGCATGTTTATTTATTTATTTGATGTGTAGATCCTCTGGCTATTCCGTGCATACAGTAAATGCTGTACACTATTGAAACACTCAAATACATACCATGTATATTGCCTACAAACTGGAGAAACAGTAAGAGCAATATTGTGTTTATCTGTGCCAAAGAGACATTCTAGCAGAGTATTCCATTATTGCCAACAACGGCAAAGTTGTTTATGCTATGAAATTAAAACAATAATAGCATTTTATTGTACTGCATCATTATTTGTTAAAAAGTAACTTATTAGTAAAAAGGTTCAAAACTATTTTTTTAAATGACTGTCAGTGTAAGAGCAATGCTAAGTTAGTAATGTTACCAATGTTTAAAATAACATTTTTAAGGTTTAAAAGCTCTTTTGTCTCCTCTGCTCCTTTTTGCAAAAAAAAAAAAAAAAAAAAAAAAAGGTTTGTTTCTGCACTTTTGTATTTACACTTGCAGACTGAAGGAATCCAAACATCAGATAAGATTAGAAAGCTGCCTGACAGGTGAATGAGGAAAACCTTTTGCTTCCTTCTAGATACATCAGTGTCACTGTGTGGGTCGAACTCTGAGTGGATGAGACAAAAACTAATACTTTCTGTTAAGCATTTCTCTGATGTTTGTTCGACTTTCATCAATCAAGATGGAGCTGTACATAACAATTCTTACCTTAACCATTGTTCTCTCAACTGATGCTGAAAGTAAGTTTAAGTTTTTAGTCACTTAGGTACTGCAACGGATTATAGTTAAAATTATTATATTTTTTAATCAGACTGAAATTATGTTGAAATTTTTTGTTAAACAGTTATAGTCAGAATCAAATGGGTAATGATATTTTGAACATAATACACAGTCTGTTACTGTTACTGGTTACAAACAAATACACATGTGGGTAGGTTTTGCTACCAATACATTAAAACTAAAACCTCCACTGGTTTTGGAAAAAGGATGGATAGTTATTCACTATAGGAATATTGATTCACCATTTGTTATGTGAATATTGCATTGAAAGCACTTCCTGCGTACTGTATATTTTAAAATCATCTCAGAGTTCTACAGGAACAAACAAACCATGAAATCAGGGAGGCATATAAAACAAAAGAGCATACATAATACAAAATAAAAGACGTGAGCTTCACGGATCATATTAAAAAAAACAAAAAAAAAAAAAACACTAAAACAGCTGCTATTACAGTACGTCTAAGATATAGCAAATATTATTATTTGTCCTCAAGTGTCTAAGAAATAAATGTTTATATCACTGCTCTTCAATACGCACTATCAATACTTTTATATTCACAAATTAAATTTGTGAAATTACTTAAACTTATGTTTGACTCAGTTACAAGCTCAAGCACCGAGGAAGATTAGACAATACAGTATATCCAAAAACACAACACAACAAAACTAAATAAACAAACTCAAACAATTTAAATCAAATTCCTACCTTTTTCAAAGATACAAAAATAATGCTCATGCGAACCCTTCACATGGTTTTGGAAGTAGGAGGCTTGTGTTGAGATTCATAAGAAATTAGTCCCATACTCAATATTATTTTAAGGACAAAAACCTGACAAAGTGGAATAAGTGGATTTTATTATGCTCATTGTATTTCAGTTGTACATGAATATGTCGGAATTCATGGATGCTCTGAGACAGATGGAGAGGATATGCATGGACTTGATGAAGAGGAGATGTGGCATGCAGACTTCAATCAGAAAAGAGGAGTAGTAACATTGCCTGATTTTGCAAATCCTTTGGAATTTCCTCAGTATTATGAAACAAGTGTTATTGAAATGAAGGGATGCAAAAGTGATGTAGCATTTTTGACAAACATTTTCAAGAGCCCACCACCAGAAATGGGTAAGGCATGAAAATTTACTACTAAATTGTACATATTTTAATTAATAATACTGTCTAACAGTGATATGTTAGGTACTATGAACTGTTTATAAAGGGGATCATTAAAAATGAATAATAACAATAAATGACAACACAAAAAAGGGCAATTTTCACAGAATACCTGTTAATTAGTTAGCCATTTTAACTGACTGGAACTCAATTAGTTGCTTAAATATGCTAATTTAGAATATTTGTGATTCAAATTTGTTATTTTTAGTCATTTACCAGGCTACCTTTTAAATGAACATTACTGTAAGTGTTACCATAGTGTGAACTTGGTGGGAACAGAAATTAAATAAGATATATGCATCAGGTTTGACTCAAAGGTTTATATAATATGTGATAAGTTGTATGATATCTATATTCATTTGAATTAACTAATAAATAAAGTTTTGTGTGTTTCTAGATGCACCCCATACATCCATCTATCTAAAGGATGATGTAGAGCTGGGGGTTCAGAACACTCTCATCTGTCATGTGACTGGCTTCTATCCTCCATCTCTCAGCATCTCATGGACTGTGAATAATGCTAATGTGACAGAGGACATAAATTTAAGCCAATACCGTCCAAGGGCAGATGGTACCTTCAACATCTTCTCCACTCTTAAGTTTACACCTGCTGAAGGAGACATTTGCAGCTGTACCGTGAACCACATAGCCCTCCAGGGTCAACCTCAGACCAAAACATTGGGTGAGTGTGATATTTTATAATTATCATCATTATTTCAGCTCACATTTGAGGAATTTGTTAAATCATCTTTTCAGCTGTTATAATTTTCATGCGTCCTCCAATTTCCTATGCATGTATTTTCCAGATGTTGATGTTGCTCTCCCAAGTGTTGGTCCAGCTGTGTTCTGCGGAGTGGGTCTGACTCTAGGACTGTTGGGAGTCGCTACAGGAACTTTCTTACTCATTAAAGGAAACAACTGCAACTGATTATAAAGCAATGGAAATACACATTTTCAAACTGACTATAACGCCATGGAAATAAAACAAAAATATTCTAACAGAGCTAACTGTGCATCAGCATTAAGTAATATACTCACATGGTTCAAAACTAACATATTTAAGTGTCTGTACAGTCAGAGAAAGCTTTCATGTGCTAATTAAATGTTTCCATAAAACCACCATCTAAAAAACATAATATAATGATGAACATAAAGAGAAGGCCATGTGGTAGTAAAGGATCCTGAGACTCTCATTCGGCTTTTTTTCGTATTTTTTGTTGAGCACACAACTTTGGGCCTGATTGCCTTGGCTGTGTGCTGTCCTGTTTTTTTTTTTGTTTGTTTGTTTGTTTGTTTTGGAGCTTTAAGTCAGGTTCCTCACATTTAAGTTTCGATTAAGGTTTCAGGATGCTCAAGCTTAAAATGTGAAGAGCAGTGGGTCCTCAGGACCAGGACAGACCTATTGTTAGGAGTCTGTCCTGCTTGTGATTTGCCTCCCTCCCTCCCTCCCTGATTCCTGTTGATCCAATTTTGCAGCATAAAAGATGTTCTTTTATTATGAGACCAGATCTGATGAATGGAATGTAGGAGTACCAGAGATGATAATTGTGGCGAGTGGGGCGGGGCCGAGAGGCGTGGGAACGAGGAGTGAGGCCAGGTGTAGCTCATCTCCAATCACTACACCTGGCCTCACTCCTCGTTCCCACGCCTCTCGGCCCCGCCCCACTCGCCACAATAATATATATATATATATATATATATATATATATATATATATTGTTACAAACACGCCAGGTTCCACCACCACTCACTCACAGCGCATGCCCTCACTGGAAGATTAATCACTTCCATCTGACCCTCATCACGACCCAATCACATCAGCACTATGAATACCACACACACACGCATTCAGTCAGCATCCGGTCTCATTCGTGGCAAGGTCTTACCTGTATGCTAACTCTAAGGACTAACTCTACCTCTACTTACCTCTCTCTAGCGATCCCCCAAAGATCCAAGTCTCCATCGTGCGTGTGTGGTACACCTCCCTCCTGTGAAGTCTTCACCCAGCTATCACGGATCCATTCATCACCACCATTCATCACTCTACCCAGCACTACCCGCTGTTTGTGCCTTCAATAAAACTATCTTTCTATTACTCATCAGCCTCCTGGGTATTCTCTAGCATATATATATATATATAATTTATAAGCATTATTATCGTTATTGTTTCTGTTAGTAGTTGTTTTCATTCTAAAGGAAATATTAGGCTACTTGTACTTTTTGACATCCATGTAGCCTAATGCAACTGACTGATGTATTCTAGTTCTTTCTTATATCAACATATTTTCTGACATCTTGTTCTGCATCTCCCTGTGTGCTTTTGAATGAGGAAGTATCACAAACTTATATACCTGGTGCATAATAGCGTAGCAACTCAACTCTGAGCCTTTTTTATTTAGTTGACCCAAAACAACAAGTGCAACAAAGTCATTTACAGATGTTCACTGTAGTGTATCAGTAAAACACTAAACACATTACCTTGTAAAGCCTGTTACAGCTGATTATTTTCATCCAATAAAAAGACTACATAATCTCTGTAAAGTAACAGGGCAGATCAAACACAAGAGTGTTAGTAATAGTCAAAAACTGTCTATTGAGCAATTTACCTAATACATTTAATAAAACAATGTGCGTAAACCACAGTCAATGAATATTAATGTTATATCTTATTAATATTAATGCCAGCGATAATAAATGGATAAACTTTGTGTTTAGTATTGCTGTTGTATAATATGCTAGTTACCAACTGTTTACACATTAAAGTCACAAAATATGAGTCTCTGTAATATATATATATATATAAAGTTAGTTTATCTAAATTAGTTAGACTGTTAAGTCCATAGTGTTTCCTTTTAAAATGAAAGCAGAACACTGCCTAGCAACATTTGACACCTACACCTGCAGTAACTGGTTGTAGAGTTATCTTGAATGTCAATCACATGAACATGAACAAAGCACTGCAGCATTCAGCTTGGATTCAGAGTGAGTGAAAATGTCACTGCAAAAGCTCTTCAGCTGTCATCTCATATTAGCACTGTCTATATGTCTTGTAGTGGAAAGTGGTAAGTAAAATGAGAGGTATTGAAATAATAAATATCAACAATAATTTGATCATTATTGTTACTGTTACTTTTAGTAGCAGTAGTAATAAAATTATTATATTGCAACATTTTCTTAAGAAGTGTCATTCATTTTAATGTTCCTGGTAATGGTCGTTCTAAAGGAAATATTACTTATACTTGTTTTTTTTTTTTTAAAGATATCTATGTAGCCTACTGTAACTGACTGATGCATCCAAGATCTTGTTAGTATATTTATCTGACAGATTTTTCTGCATCTTCATTCTTTTTCAGCAAATGTATATTACAGATACCGTATTTCAAGATGCATCTACAGCTCCTCTAACATCAGTGACATGGTGTATTTTGACAACTCCTACTTCAATAAATATTTATTCATTCAGTTTGACAGCACTTTGGGGAGATTTGTGGGGTTTAACGAGTATGGGATGAAACTTGCAGAGATCTTGAACAGTGGCCCCTTAGTGTATGAAGAAAGAGATATTGTGGACTGGTTCTGCAAAGGTAATGCTGAAATCTTTGACTCCAGTATCAGTGATAAATCAGGTAAGTGGCACATGTCTTTTCTTTCATTTTTGCTGTCAACGTGTAGAGCAAATGCTAGTAACTAGAAAATAATAATTTAACATAATGTCTTCATATCACCAGAAATGGTCAGCACTAGCATTTTAAAATGTAAGAATTTAATTTGAAAAACTTACTGTGAATAAAGACAAAAACATTTTTATACTGTACAAACTGTATTGTCTCCCTTAAACCTACCCATTACAGAAAACATTTACAAAAACATCACTTAGCATGTTTTATAAGCTGTTTTCCCTCATGGGGATCAACACATGTCCCCACGAGGAGAATGATTTCAGATACTGAAATCTTTGTATTTAGGATGTTGCTCTTCTTGATTCAGTGAAACCAAAGGTTAAGCTCAGTTCAGTGACGCGGGCTGGTGGCGGACATCCAGCTGTGTTGATGTGCAGCGCATATGAATTTTATCCTCCACACATCAAAGTGTCCTGGCTGAGAGATGGTAAACTGATGACCTCTGAAGTGACCTCTACTATGGAGATGGCTGATGGGGACTGGTACTACCAGATTCACTCTGAGCTGGAGTACACCCCCAAATCTGGAGAGGAGATCTCCTGTATGGTTGAGCACGCCAGCTTCAATAAACCCATGATCTATGACTGGGGTAAGATGAGACACTCAACAGGTGTTATATTATAACTGTGTTTGTGGTAAGCATACTTTGAAATGACAATCTCCACAGATGCGTCTCTCCCTGAGTCTGAGAGGAATAAAATTGCTATTGGAGCCTTTGGTCTGGTGCTGGGAATCATTATCGCTGCTGCTGGACTCATTTACTACAAGAAGAAATCAACAGGTCAGTGAAGATGAGAATAATTCAGAATGATACTAAGGTAGATTTCTACTTAAACTCAATTGTTAAACTCACTCACTTGGTCAATAATTATGCATATTACAGGTCTTCGTTGTGACCGCAAGGGGACTAATAATGACAGGGCACATCTACAAAAATGAAACCTTAAATACACTTTGTATATTCAACTGTTATAAATACACAAATGCACAAGTACTCATGTACAAAATAAAGAATAATTAATTTTCAATTTCTACTAAAATTAGCTAAATTATTTTATGTGTCCAATTGAAAATGAAGTCTTACTTAAGGGTTGGCATTTTACATTCATCTGACCTGCTTTATTGTTTGATGTGTTCCTTATTCCTTATTATGTTGATGTTTTGAGATTGTAAAAATGTTAAGATCAGACCCAAACTATCAGAGGTTTAATTGGCTCTTTCATTATTTGTGCACACTTTTCCCCATGCTTTTTTATGAGGAAGTATCACAAACTTAAATACCTTGTGCACAATAGCGTAGCAAGTCAACCCTGAGCCTTTTTATTTAATGGGCCCAAAACAACGAGTGCAACAAAGAGCCATTTACAGATGTTCACTGTAGTGTATCAGTAAAACACTAAACACATTGCTATGCAAAGCCTGTTACAACTAATTATTTTCATCCAACAAAAAGACTACATAATCTCTGTAAAGTAACAGGGCAGATCAAACACAAGAGTGTTAGTAATAGTCAAAAACTGTCTATTGAGCAATTTACCTAATACATTAAATAAAACACTGAATTTTAAGGGACATTATGAGGCTGCTTGGGAAATGCTGAGCGATCTTTGAGCCATACAGCCAATGAAGTGAATGATGTCATAGCTTTATGGATGCGGGTTCCTATATCTGCCTTGGCCCATGTGCATAGACAGTACATACCCTGCACACTCAGATGTCACTGCTGGTACAGGTTTGGCTGTATTCATGACAGTAATGGATTTTTTTTTTTTTTATGTCAAAACTTGTTTAACATGATTGTTGTAAACATACAAACAGGTTCTTTTACAGGAGCCATAAAGCCTGAAAACACGAGGAAGTTTTGCTGGAACTGTGGGGAAGTTTTGATAAAAAAAAAAAAAAAACCTTTTGATAAAATTTGATAAAAACTTCCCATGTAAATGTACGAAGGTATGAAGTATGTAAATGTATGAAATGTACTGGGGTCTCATTTATAAACATTGCGTATGCAAAAAATGGGCATAGAAACACACGTGTAATTTTCCACGAACATATCATGATCATGTTTTTTTACTTTTTAGCCAGATAGGTTTGTCAAAGACTATTTTAGGATGCAGGTCTTTCTGCCCCATGGAAAGTAGAATACATTGAACACAGCAAGGATCGTGCTGCGATCATCGGACATCTAGAGAAGAATAATAAATATCAACAAATTAAAATTGATTCACATGCATCTCAACTCACATACATTTCAAAACGTGCAAAATAAAGGAATATTTCACCCAAAAATTTGCTGTTATTTTACTCACCCTCAAGCCATCCAAATTTAGGTGACTTTTCTTCTTCAGTTCAACACTACATTTTTTTTAGCTTAAACTGTGGTGCTTTGTGATTAATATAATGCAAGTCAATGGCTACATGAACTATGAGTAAAAAAAAAAAAAAACCTTCCACAGGAAAAACAAATTTAACATTGTGGCTCCTGATGATACATTGAGGCCTTATGAAGCGAAGTGAGTAAATTAACAGCAAACTTTCTTTTAGGTTAACTATCCCTTTAACCTACCAGCATACTTCATTGAGTCTCTCTTCCCGTCTGCTTCAGGATGACCGCCTTTCTGCTGGTCCTGCTGTTGGAGGAAAACAGGAAATTTAACACCACTCCGATGTTCTTACTGGGAGTAAGTATCTCAAACGTGTTTATACATTGAAAATAGTGCTGGGTGATACAGCCCCAAAAACATTATAGAATTTTCATATCAGTCGATATTGATAAATGATAAATGTCTTTATTTCTTTGGAGTTTAGTGGCAGAGTTTTTGGTCCTGGGCGGAAGTTGTGAAAAGTAGAAACCAGATAGATAATTATGGTTTTATTATAGACAATTCTATACAAATGCAATTCAAATAACAAGATATAAATCTAGCTTTTGTTGTGCCTACGTACACTTTTAGGATGAAATCTACAGAGAGTTTTATAAAGAAGACCCCTATAATAGTTATTAAAAAAACTGATTAATCTTTAATCTAATTAAGTCTTTTGTAGTTTTCTGAACTTTGTGACAGGAATCCACATACTTCAACAGTACCACACAGAAATAACATCAGGAAACTAAAGCTTCCTCATACTGCAGTAAATAAAGTGCTTTCAATCTTTCTGTAATACATACCAGTGGTGTAGATTTCATATGAAGACTTCTGGGAGGGAAACACGTCAGACATCTGAAAACATACAAAGGACTACAATCAAGGTGCAGATATGACATTTCCCCCCTAAATAAAATTTTTATAGAAGAACATACAGTTCTTGAATATTCTGGAATCACATCATGAATTAGGGTTAATTAATTTGACCTGAATCATCAAGTTTCTGTTAATAAAGTAATTGGAAACGAGCAGTTTCACTGAGACATGTAGATGCTAGATTAATTTCTCTTGACATTAGAGCAATAATATATTCCTTCCCTCCATATGTCTCACTATTCTTATCTATAAACAAAAGAAACGCAAACTGAAGAATTTGAGTTAAACACACAATAGTATCCATCTCGAAACATATGACTACTAATAAAAGAAACTAACGCAAAAAAGTGTTTTCAAACATGACCACGAGAGGTCACTGTCATTCCACAACCACGATTCACAGGTTCACTCACTCACTTTGATGACAGATTTGGTGATTTAAGTTAAACTTTCTGGTGTTTTGTACGTATACGATTTCACAGGTAGGCTACACTACAAATGTTCCATGTAATAAAATATGAATAACACAAGCATGTTTAATCTCTTTCTGCTTTGAGCAGTTAATCGCGTGACTCTCACCGCCTGTCTCGTGCTCTGAGCTGCTGAAGATCCACAGCTCGCGATGGGTGACGGCTGGACAGATGACTGTGGTGTTTCACGCTGCTACAACACTCTCTGCATGGACGAGAACACGACAGGACGCAAGAAGTCTAGGACAGTTATTAAAAAGAGAAAACAGAGGTTACCTATCTTTCGTTGGATTAAAATGGAAAGCTGTGCGTTAATTTAGAGAAGATCAACAAAATGGGTTGTAAATCTAGCTAAAGATACCCAGTTGAGGCGTTATTTTTCTTAACATGTAGTTTTGGCACACTTGCAGTTACTGTTCCAGTTTGAATAATTGGCGTCACATTTTAATGCACTGGGTATCCCTTTGGCGTTATTTTTCAACGAGCAGAGTTGGGAGTGAGAATGTGTTGACAGAACACAAAATTGATCTAATACTGTGATCCGCTAAGTGTCCCCCCCCTACCCTCCCCCGTTTAATACTGTGATCCGCTAAGTGTCCCCCCCCCCACCCTCCCCCGTTTTAAACTTATTTAATAGGTTTAATTAACTGTTATCTTTAATGAAATTAACATACCATACAAAAATTAATGGTTTTAAACACATTAAATGTATAAATTTTTGCCTAAACTTCTCAAAGGTCAAAACTTCTTATTACACTAGACCGTATCCAGCTATTAAAGAACAGTGTCATAATTTCGACATAATCAGTTGAACTGATAATTCAATTTATTGTAATAAAACCTTTCCCCCCCCCATGAATCTTACTTAAATTTATGGGAAGAATTCATCGTACACCTTTTTTGAGAGGGGTCATTTGTGGCTCACTTGGTGCCCTAGGCAAAATAATTCATATCCAAAGGAAAAGCAGTACTTTTATTTAAGATGTTACTCATGTCCAATATAAATTTGCATGTAAAACACAACTAAATTTGACAATGCATAATGCATAATGTCAACAGGAATTTATATTATCTGTATATGTAAGGTACTTGGCTGAAGAAACTACTTTGTTTCAAGACCTTAACATCACAGATAAAGGGAATTATGAGGAAAATTAAATCCCTATGAAACTGATTTTTCAAAGAGGTTCCATGTGGGATTTTTTATTGGCATTATTGGATACATAACTATTCCCAGCTCTTCTTCAGAGGTCTTTGCTCACTTCTCATTCTTTAGTTTCCCATTTCTCTCATTTGTCTCAATTACTTCGGTTTTTTGCATTGAGTGGTTGTTTCTCAAGGCATGGTCTGGATAGGATTATAGCGCTCATCCTGTCCCAGAAACAGTGTTTCTACAGCTTCACTCATTCATAGAGACTGAGACATCTGTGATGTGTGTTTCCTCTATCTTCAGTGGTGTTTTAAGACATTTTAAAATCACTTTTTTGTTTTTGTGCACAAAAACATATATATGTATTTGATATCACATAAGTAAGAGTTGTACTATTAGTTAAATATATGCTTTCATACAAGCTCTAAGTTCATATTGAGTAACTTAAATTTCACACAATTGAGTTAGTTTATATATGTATCAAGCACTCTAGGAGATCCTCTCGGGCAATCAAATTTTATGATATGTATGACGTGAGTACTGGTTTGTTCAACTCACCATCAGTCATATTGTTGAGCAGTACAATAGCTTCACTTAAATGCATTCAGTGCCAAATATTATTTGTTTGTTTTAAAAGTTCAAGCAGTCAAACCATGCATAATGATTATTGATGGTGGAAAAGAGAGAAAGGGGAATAGATATCACAAGCTTTGCTTCCATTCATTATAGACCCAGTATGATGTTGTGCTAAATGTTCATAGTTACCCAAGCACAAAACAATGAAAATATCTTCTTTTTTGAGCCATATTTCTTTGGGATGTAACAGGTTAGACTGATATCAATTTCTTCAACCCTATCAGATCTCCATTTCAAGTCTTTGTCAGTAGGATGCCCTTATATTACCTGCTTAGGATTTAATGTGGTGACATTTGGCATTAAGGATGTATTATAAAAGTTAGTGCAGACTTACAAGTTAATGAGCAAGCTTTTATGTACTAACAGCTGTTATAATATTATATTCATGTCATCAGTATGAAGTTCATCCAGCATCAAGGACCCAATTGGTCAGTGTGAATGGACTTTGCTCTTTGCCGTTCTACTTAAAGAAATCTGAGGTATTTGGAAGAAGAGATTCAACTGTTGATGTGTCTCAAGAGGATGCACATCTGTGCTGTCAGCTAAACAGAGTCTTTTCATGGTATTTTCAAAGAATGGTGACTTTTTCAGTGTTTTCAAAACTACTCAAGAGTCCACCCCCAAGAAAATTATTTTCACATTTCAAGTTGGTACAGACCTAGTACAGTGAAACTTAATGCAATTAATATTTCCATATGTGGTATGAGACCAGGAAATTCTTAATGCTATCTCTATTTCATACTTGTATATATAAACTTTGAAGTGTTTGGTGTACATTTTTCAGATTGTTTACAGTATTACTGTATTTTCATTTACTGTATTATTACCATGAGTACTGCCAAGTTTTTCATTTAGTTTAAACATTTCTTTTTAAAACAATCCAGTTGTGGTACTGTAATCCCTGTTTTTTTTACCACCCCAATCCCATCAGGGCTTGCAAAATTTCAAAATCAGTGGTAGTGCTTCGGGGAGACATTCTTCAGATTTTTGGTAGCCCAAAAGGAATTTAAGTAGCCAGAATAATAATAATAAAAAAAAAGACATCGGCTGAACTTCACTGCGGACAAATCAGCATGATTAAAAACTTCAGTGATTGCTTTTTTTTTCTTCAAATAACAAGTCAAGATAGCAGGTGTGCAAAGGATCACAAAACCCACGGCTCGAATAATATTGCATTATCATTTCGGATTTTGAGTAATAGATCAGATCATTTTGCAGATGAGCAAAAAAATAGGGTTCTTTATTATTTAAATAACAGATTACTTATTTGATACCACAGCAAAAACTAGTAGCATATAAGGATGTAACCATTCACTCAGCTCACGATATGATGTGATACTATTCACGAAGCTGATTTCACAATACAATTTTCTCACAATTTTTCTTTTAAACAAAATGAGATTTAAGACAAATTATAAATCAAAAGGCAACCTTTTATTATTTGTCCAACAAAATGCTGCACATTTCTTCGTGAAATTTAAATGTCAAATAATAAAACTAACTTGAATTTTTTTTTTTTTTTACAAATCCCAAATCAAATAATAAAATAAATCTCTTCATATAAACAAACTAAGGCTTTGGCTGTGCTTTTTTCATTTACAATCAGAGGCAACCACTGCATTTTAATCATGATCCAAACAAAGATGCTAAATACATTTTATTTAGATTGGAATTAGATTTTGAAATCTAAAGTAAAAACAGAATGGTCTGATTTTAGCTTTGTGAATAAGACACAAATGTCACTCTCTGACAGCGGTTGGCACTAACAGAACAAACCAAAGTGTCGGCGCCGACACAATTTACCATGCGGTATTAATGTTTTCATAACTCAGCAACCGTTTGCACTATGAAAAAAAATCGAATTGCGTCTGATAGAAGACAGCTTGCGCTTTAAGACAATATACAGCTTAATACGGTAACTGCATGCTTTCCAGCAGCAAATCACAGCGGCTTTCGGGGAGAGGGGGAAGGGCGGAGTCAAAGCGGGAGATACAGAGCGCAGCAGGTTTGAAAGTTTGAGAGTGTGAAATATAAACAAAAAACGAACAAAAACATGGCGAAAAAAGGTTTTACACGAGAGGAGGCGATTGATTTGATCTCTGATGACACCTGGGAAGAGGCTGAACATGATTCATCGGACCCGGAGTCTGTTTTCAGACTTTGAGGAGGCGTATGCTGGCTTTGATCCAGTCGTGGATTGGTAAGTGAAGCTTATTTATTTGTTTCTTGCTGATGAATCGATGAGAAATGAATAAAATAGTCAGACTCCGTGTTTCTGTTCGAAAAAAAACACTGTTTCACACACTTATATATGCGTTGCAAACATTTGTAAGCGCGTATGTGCATGCATGCGTTCATATTTGCTCATGTAACGTTAGCGTTATGTGTATGGGTGCGTGTGCATGCATACATAATTTTCTGTGTGTATGTAAGTGCATGGACATATCTATCTCTCTCTCTCTCTCTCTGTGTGTGTGTGTGTATATGTATATGTATGTTTGTGTGCATGCATGTGTGCATACGTTTATGTGTGTGCTACTGCTAATGTGTGCATTTGTATATCTGTGTGTATGTGTAACGTTATATCTGTGTGGATGTGTATCTGTTTGTGTATGTGTGCATGTGTGTATCTTATACAGTCTATGATGTGTATGCAAATGTGTGTGTGTACGTGCATGCGTGACTGTGCATGCATGCATTTATGTCTATTTCTGTATATTTGTGTGTGTGTGCATGTATCTGTGTTTGATTGTGTGTATGCAAATGTAAGTAACTGCAGGCTTTATTTTTATTATTTTATTGTATTATTATTATTATTATTATAGTTATTTATTTATTATATATTTATATATTATTTTTACAAATTTTCTTTTACTAATAAATTGCTTCATAATGAAAAGTATTTTTTATATACTTATATAGTGAGTTTGTAACATGTTGCTTTTTTTATTTAATTTTTTCAGTGTGGCTTCTCCAGTTATCTACGAAGAAACAAATTGGCCATCTACATCGAACACAACACCATCTCAGAGGGGCCGTGGTCGTAGCTGTAGCTGTACAATAAGTACATGGGGGGACTTGACACCGCTAACAAGATGCTCAGAAGTCGGTGCCCCATAAAACAAGTCGTATGTGACCATTTTCCAGCACTTCCTGGACATTGCGGGGACCAACAGCTTCATTTTACACAAAGAGCTGTGTGCCATCCACCATGATAAGCTCATGACACGGCAAAACTTTCAGGAGCTGCTAGCTGCTCGCTCACAGATGTTCCCCTGGATGGCAGGCTGAGAGAGAGATGTGATCATCTGCCTGTTCCTGTGAGTGATACTCAAGATCTTTCACAGAGTAGCATACGATGCAAAAGGAGCACCCCATGGAAGTGCCAGGAATGTGATGTGGGACTATGCTTTCAGTTAGACAGGAACTGCTTCAGATTAGCCCCACGTTTAAATGACTGGATTGAAGGATCCAAAAACGCCTGGAGAACTGCAGTACAACAAATGGCTCCTGAGTGAAAACTGTGCAATCCAGTGTCTCAAAAAGACTTGTATATATGTATTATAGTTCCTTTTTCATGATTGAGGCATTAGATTCTTTCGATCATGAGTTTTCAGATTTTTTCTAAATAAAAACCAGTACAATTTCTTCCCGTTTTTAATTTTTTGTATATTTAAATTCTATTTACTAACTCATTACATAAAATAATGTACAATAACTGTAATTTCCTGAAAGCCTATAATTTTCTGAAAAAAAAAATGACACCTTACACTTGGAGATACCACATTATGTTATAATTTTATACTCAAAAAAACAATATGAGTGAAAACGGCCAATTTTAGCCTTAGGTTCTAAAGGGTTAAGACCGAATGTATGGATCCAATTCAATAATGCACATGACATTTCTTTCACCAGTTTACATTCACTTAAGACATAACCATAACCACTGTGGTTATGAGAATACTTGCAGAAACTACGCATTGAATGAGTGCACTACTGCGCATTGAATGAGTGTGCGCAGCTCCGAATGCGCGTGAATGGTTTAAAACACTTGAATGTTTAAATCAGCAAGACTTAGAAACACGTGCAAATGATCAACTATGATCCATTTTACAAGCTAGTGAACAATGCAAATCAAGGAAGGAATTTGGTAGCCCGAATGGAAAGCACAATAGCCCAGGCCTTACAAAAAAATATATATATATTACAGTAAAAAATAGTTTGTGTTGCTGTCTTAAATTTCAGTATTTTTTTCCAGTCAAATTTGACAAGCTTTCTGATGAGAAACACCATTGAGTGGGGGTGTGAGTATGGGGGGGAGGGGGATTTCAGGCTGATGCTTTTTCTTTGCACCGTTTCCAGTATTCCCTTTGGTGCTGTATGCACTTTGATGTTAATAAAAATGTTATATAGGTTATTACATCTGAACACTCCTACAAGGACGGTACATAATTAGTTGAAAATCAATCGCATTAAAATCATTAAAGTTATTTTTATTTTGTACAATGCATTATCAATCAGTAGAGCAAAGTGCTAGAATGCTGAAATATTGGGTTTGATTCTCAGGCTATGGATAACTCAATAAAATGTGTACTTTAAATCCAATTCAACAAGTTGCTTTGGATAAAAGCATCTGGCAAATGCATAAATGTAAATGCAATGTAAAACAAAATGCATTTTGGGTTACCTAATTCTGCATTTCTGCAGAACTTGCTATATTAATATATTGCTAGCCTGTTCCTCTCTTTAAAAAGTCAAGCGTTATGTTAATTAGTGGGGAACAGCAGTCAGTGGCTGATTTGTTTCATTTAGTGGTTGATGGAAGCTCACCTGTTGTTAGCACTGCTTCAACGGCAATCACAATAAAAGACTCATGACCACAAGGCCACAAACTTGAAAATAAAATACAAAAGATGTACTTAACAGCAGCGTTTCATAACTCAGTTTTCTCCAGTATTTCATGTTAGCGTGCTGTTTTATGTTACGTCCGTCACTGAATTTAGAGACCATCTCTAAAGTTACATATGACATTGGTGTACACGTTTCTAACTTAAATAGCATTTGAAAAGAATTTCCTTATTTATGATAAAGTGTACACACATGCATTTCTAATGGTGATGATGTCTGATCTAAGTGTCTTAAAGTGTACAAATCCTTTTCGGCCAGTTTATGAGATATAATGGGACAAAAGTCATTCAGTTGAAAGTGTTAATTAATTTTTTTTTTTTTTTTTTATAAATATAACCAAATGTGAAAAATCATGGACATTATAGATATCCAAAACATCCAACCATTGATTCTCCAAACTGCTTGTCCTATGTAGTGATTACAGAGATGTTGGAGTCTATCACAGCATGTGAGGACCAGGGCAGAGACTTACAGCACCTGTTATTTAAGGCAGCGTCCCATCCAAGTACTTACCAGGCCAAACCTTGCTTAGCTTCCGAGATTGGGGGTTCCTGTTGTTGTATGGAAATAAATAGAGACATTTTGGTGGTTCACAAGACTGTAGAGACCCAGTGTATGCAATGAAATCAACATTACAAATAATTCACCTCTTTTTCTATTTGTGTCTTTGTTCTCCTGCAGAGCTGGACAGTCAGGATATCTCTGATGCCACCAAATCCTCAATCACATATCCGTTGTTCTGTCCTGTAACTTACCAGGTATGGGATGCTGACTACTTTCTATTAAAAGAGGCTGGACAGGACATCATGCAAAATTCCAGCATGCAGAGCCACACACAGCCATTTGTCATGCTCCGAGCGGGACATCTCCCTGTTATCAATGCCAGGTATGGCCCACTGTCTACCAAACAGGAGATCCCCTTAGACTTAGTGCAGTCTGTGCAGTTATTCCGGCCCTCACCACCAGTTTTCACCCTCAATTGGAAAGTCCAGTCCTTTGTTCTGACCCAATGGATCTACTCATCTTCTCCCAAAGTGCAAGTCCTGTTTTACGTTGCTGGGAGAGACTGGGACGGAGGAGATAAGGAGAAAGGAATGAGAGATGAGCTGCCTTGTGTGACTGTGTATGCCTTCTGGCAGACTCAGGAGCTCCGGGGCTCCTGTGTCATCAGAAATGAGCATGGGACCTGCATGGCAGAGGTTGAGCCTCCTGCGGGATGGTTCAGCCCAGTTGAGGGCAGTTCCAGTCGGGAAAGACAAGGGCCAACCCAGGGGAATCCTGTGGAGCTGTATTATCAGGCCAGACCCAGCACGTACGGCCCATGCACAGCGGGGAGGAGGGCAAGAGGTGGGATATGGGTGCTGGAAATACTTGGCAGCCTCAAGCTGAGTACATGCCTGTTACCCCCATGCAGAGGATCGGGAGTGTTCGACTCCTGCAGTTCAAACAGGGGAACATGCCGGTGTCTGTTCCCAGACTGAGAGAGGCTGTGGTCATCCAGACTTCCTCAAAACCAATTAAGAAGACTGATATTGCCTCTTTGTATGTCTATGTGAGGAGCTCCGCCAACCTGGATACCTTCTCCCTTAGGTAAATCTCTCGCAGAGATTTTTGCCAGAAGGGGTTCCCCCTTTTTAGTTCACTTCTTCTCAGTTTTGTAATGCTAAGCAAAAACCACTGCTTTAATGCTTTATGAGAAACATACCAATAAACTGAAAACAAGATTTTTAATGGATTATGCATTTTTCCTGAAAAAACCAGTAATGTTATCATCCTTTATGGAAGCAGTCCAGATTATCAGTGTGGAGGGGAGAAGTACATGTCATGATAATAACATTCAGTGATATTCTGAACTGTTATTCTGACTGCAGAACTATGGGGTCATCAAGTCTGGGAGCAGAGTCTGTAAAGCTCATTGTGAAGATTTGAGCATCTAGCTATATGGCTGAAAAAAAGACATGCACGTTTAATCCCTTAGATTTTATGCAAATAGATTTTCTTTGCTTCTCTCCTCTCTGAATGCTTTGGCTGTGCATTCATTGTCATGCTGAAAATATCACTACTCATTACCCATCAGCTGGGTTTTAATCTGAGTTATGCTTAGTTTATACTCAGACATTCTGTAAAAATGTGCCAAACGGGTTTGGGGCAAGGTGTGTAATTAAGTCTACTAAAATTATTTGCAATTACATATTTGTATCCAAATTACATTTGTAGAAATGAAGTTTGTGTCTGATTGACAACTTGTTTTCATATATTCTCTGGGTGTGTAAATTACATGATTTAGATAAAGGTGGTTGATGTTGTACTGTTACTGTGTGTTTCTTTCACCATGAATGATAGAAGAATGAATGAAATGAAGCTGCTCAGATTGACAACCTGAACTAACCTTGCCATCTAGTAAAATTATCTGATATTTTCTAGAAACTTGCTGATCTAATTACCCTGATTTCAGTTTTGGGGACAACTATTTTTTCAAATATTAAGAATGAGCATTTACATGTTCTTTATTATCTAAAGCCCTATTCGGACGGGACTAGTTTTACAGGGGGTCATTAGAGAAATCTGCGTTTCACAGATGTTCTTGGTGATTTTTATCCCGTCCGAATCTGCCACGTCTGTGTTTTTCTCACACAACCTCTGTGATAATTCCAGAGCAAATTACCTACCGTTTTTCAGCAAACACAGTGATCCTCTGAGAAAACTAATCCCGTCCGAATGCGAATGTCTGTGATTGCCGGTGATATTTTATTTCACAACGCGTTTCCTTGTTTGTTTTGGCCAACGTGAATTACCGTAGATGCTCTTACCGCGCGGATGTTTGATATATTTGCTTAGCGGCAAATAAATAATAATAAAAAAATAATACAAATAATAAAATCAAGAGCAAGATCGCGTAAACTGTTAATACCGGCTATTGTAATATCAGCATCAGGTAAGATTACTCACGTTCATTTATGTACTCAGTAACATAATGTTTTAATTCCATTTAATAAAAAAAAGGAAAACAAGTTAAACTTAAGGAACCACACATTAACATGGTTTTGTTATACTAGCCATTTAGTATTTATTGTGTAATAATACTAAGGCAATCATTCTGAATGAATGCAATGCACTCATACAGAGCGCGTGATCTCTGTGACGCCCAGGTGCACAAATCAGACCCTCCCACCTCTGTAATAAACACGGAGATGTTAGTCCCATCCGAATTGGTACATGAAAATCACAGACGTCAGGTGGTAAGAATCGAAACTCAAACGTAGTTTAGAAAACTAGTCCCGTCCGAATAGTGCTTAAGCAGGATTTTAACATAATGATATTCTGACTTTATGTCCCTATATTAAAGTTTTAATTTTAATTCAGAAATTCATAAATGTGTTCATCATCGACAATAAAATGAAAGTCACTCATTAATGGCTAAACATTACCTACTCTTTAAAGAAATAGATTTGAGATGTTTACGAGCTTGTGATGCAGTGGATTTCAGCACTGAGATATGTGGGAAATCTCAGAAAATATAATTAAGAAGATTAAGAAGACGAGATTTAAGATGCAAGTTGTAGACTTTGAGTATTGTTTTTCAAAATCAAGGTCCACCTGTAATGCTGCTTTATTTCTGTGATTTATGATCATGTATGTGCACTCTTACCATGTGTGGACCATTTTATATTCACATGTCAGTTTCTGTGTTTTAAGGTCCTAGAGGACAGCTGGACCTGTTGTTCTTCCCTACCCCCCGCCCCTAATCTCCTTCATTCTTGACATCCATCTCTGTTGTGTCAGGCTTCCCTAGTGAAGTTCAGTCCTCTCTGAAGCACATTTCTTCATCTACCCCTACATGAGCATGTTTTTTTTTTTTTTTTGCACTGATATACCATCTCTCTCTTTCTTTAAGCCTTGTTGCTCTTGCCACTTAATCACTGTCACCTTAAATCTCAGTCTGTCCATGGCCAGCTCTCCTATTTACAGCTCACATCAGCCACTGCAAACACACAAAGGACAACTGTCCCACGAGACGTCTCTTCTCTTCTCTTCTCTTCTCTTCTCTTCTCTTCTCTTCTCTTCTCTTCTCTTCTCTTCTCTTCTCTTCTCTTCTCTTCTCAAATGCACACAAAGATGATTACATTTCTGCATGTTATACATTAATTAATTTAAAAATGGTTCCAGATGGTCAGTAGATACTTTTTTTATTAACTGATGCTATTATGAAATAATGAACAATTACTTCGTTGCCCTTGAAGCACTGAGATATTTACAGATGTGAGCTTGTGAGATGTGAGCTAACCAAAAATTAAAGTGTTATTCAGTATTATATTTAAAATAAATATATTTGTACATTGTATAAATGTTAAATAATAGTGTTTAATTGTATAATAATGTAATAATATTCAACAGAAATAACATTCAAGTATATTTTAGTTTTCAGTATATGTCAGTATGTTAGGCAGTACATTTTAACCATATTTCAAGAACAATAAAACTTTTGTAAATTATAAAATTACATATAAGTTAAGTCCTTCTCAAGTGGGTCAAAAAAGTACTTTAAAGTTCCACTAATTGCTGTTTTAACTATAATATATTTTCATTTAATTGGACTTAACATGCAATTAAGTGTCATCTTTTTAGTGTGACAACATTATATTCAGTTCACATTTAAGTATATTAGTTTAAACAATATTATTTCCATATTAAGGACTAAACTAATATAAGGTGTACATATTCACAAGCATATGCTTATATTAGATTCGTAAATCGGTGTGTAAAGTGATGGTTACAGCCATCAATTTATTATTTCCATGAATGATGTGTTTGATATGTTACTGCTTTCTCAGTTCTGTATTTTGGTTTTTAAAGGGATCAATCATTGCAAACTCTTCACCCAATCAAGCCTTTTGAAAAATAGCTACTCCTTCTCATCTAAATTTAGTCACATAAAAATCTGTCAAGAGGCCCATTAGGAATCACCATGATAAAAGTAATCTGTAGTCATGCTCAGTGATTGATTTGATTAAATGAGTGAATCTTCATAATTTAGACTAGTCTTTCCAAAATTTAAATGCTGTGAGAACAATTAGAAATGTTTGATGTCATTTGACAGATGAGAAACCTCATTTGGGGTTTTCATCGGTCTGTCTTGCTAAATGCTGTGGTAAGGCTTTTGAAGTATTAAGGAAGGGTTTGTTAATAGAAAATAAAGGGGGAATATATATATATATATATATATATATATATATATATATATATATATATATATATATATATATATATATATATTTTTTTTTTTTTTTTTACAGTCACAAAACCTGCTCTTTTGTTAATAGACCTTACCACAACAAGTCACTAATCAATAGTCAATATTCCAACCCCAAAGTATAATTCAACACTGTCATAGAAAGCCACTCCATCAAATATAATGCCAGAAAGATCAAACCATTATTTTCATAATAAGGAACGGTAAGAATAAAAAAAGAGTTGAACAGATAATTTAGCATTTTCTGAGAAATCCAAATGTAAATGGACCACAAATGGCACCATTTCCTCAATATAAGCCAATGACATTTCTTTATCCCATTGTTCCTTACATTTGGCACTTGGTGATTGTTAATTCTAGAAACACGTGTTTTTACCACTACTTGGTCATTTAATATTCTCAGTATGGTTCTCTGGCATTATCTGTACGTGTTTGAGTATGTGCATGACATTTCAAAGCTTACATTCATTATGTGAAATGTCAGGGTTGTTTGATGGATAATTGAAAAAGGACTCGCAAATAGATGTGTGATCGATGTCGAGCTCACTCTGATATTCCCTCTATCAAAATACTGTGAGGTTCTCAACAGTGACAGGAGATGATTTAGGATGGATGTTTCACAAGTATTTTGGCCTGAATAGGTCAAATGGATTGATTTGGTTATGAGTGTTAAATGTTGGTCTTGAACAGATGTTTCAGGGGATTGTCAGAGAGGGCTAAGAGTGGACTTAATGTACTTTACGAAACATAGATACATTTATTGAGGGACAACAGTGACATCTCCAAAGTAGATGGCCTAAAAAAGTTCATATTAACTGTATATAATGATTTGTTTTATGATATTCACTGCTGGTCAAAAGTTTGGAATAATTAAGGTTTTTAAATGTTTTTTCTCACCAGACTCACCAAGACTGCATTTATTGATTCAAAAATAAAGTAAAGATAGAAATATAGTGAAATATTATTAAAATAACTGTTTTCTATCTGAATATATTTAAAATTTAATTTATTCCAATGATCAGAACACTACATTTTCAGCATCATTACTCCAGGCTTCAGTGTCACATAATCCTTCAGAAATCATTTTAATATGCTGATTTGCGGTTTAATTTTTATTAATGGTTCTTATTATTGTCAATGTTGAAAACAATTTTTTGTGAAAACATTTTTTAATGAACAGAATTAATTATAAATATTTGTAATATTATATAGTAATTGTCTTTACTGTCACTTTACTGTTTACACATGTTTATTTTGCACAAACATAATATAAAGCAAGCATCTAGTATAGGTGCTTAGGAATTAGATGTTAGTTTATAACAACATAATTCTAATCAAAAGTTAATATTAAAACATAAAATATGTTTTATTCAAAATTTTCTTGGCTCTCTTGATGCATCTAGTAGGAGTGAAAATAAGAATCAGTTACTTGCAGGGGAAGAGAAGAGAGGTTTAACAACTTTGTTGAATACAATTTTCCTTCAATATATCATTACTAATTAAACAAATCCTCATTCATGACATCTTGCCTTCATTTTTAGTTAAATAAGTATATTACAAATTATTCTGAATTTGGAATGTATTTTAAGAATACTATTCCCATCAACTGGTCAAAATTCACAACACAGCTGTATGCTGCTTAAAAGAGTGTGTGTTCTCTGATGTAAAAAAGCACATATGAGAAGCACATGGAGGAACACAAGAGGGATGAGCTGAATGAAAGCACATTCACTCTCTGACAGCAGATGGTGCTAAACTGCAGAAAATGTCCTTACCCTGGAAAACCCTTAAATAAACCAGCTGGACTACTCTCTGAAACATATTTAAATAATTTTAAATAGCTATTCAGATTTGTGTATTTGCTATGATGTTCATCACAATGCCAAATACTTAAGTATTAAGACTTAATAGGCTATTTTAATCTGGACTACAACGTGCCATAGATATAGTTTGAAAATGTTTAGATTGTTTATTGTTAATTCACACTTTACATCAGGGCTTCATTTTTAACATAAGTTAATTAATTGGTTAACATAAACTGCCAATGACAAATTCTTCTAAACATTCATTAATCTTAGGTATTCCAATATTTAATAACACATTGTTAAAAATGTTAAGTTGCAAATGTATTATTTAATTAGCTAACATGAACTATGACGCATTTTTTTTTTTTTTTTTTACAAAGATTAATAACAAATGTAGCTATTGTGAATGTTAATGGTCAGCTAAGGAGATTGTAAAGTGATACCTATGGGTCTTTATAGTTCTATTGCACTTTAATCTGTGCAAAATTTGTAACTTTATATATTTTTCTTTATTGTTTTATTTTATTTAAATGTTCAGTTATTTTTGTTATCAGAAAAAAAAGCTATTTAACCTATTATATTATACTATATAAGTTTTTTTAACTAAATTTCAATACCGTGATAATACTGTTTACCGTGATAAAAGCATGAGCAAATAATCGCAATAGGAAAATTTGATACCGGCATATCCCTAATAGATACTAAATATAATTAGGATATTCCTTCAGTTTATGTTTTTTATTCTCAACAGAACCATGGTAAAAAAGGGAGTGTGCTTCCGTACAGCCACACCTAGCAACACACTACTATGGGACATCACCCTTGACACAGGCCCAGATGGAAGTGTTGGAGTAATCTGTCAGAGAAAGTCATCTATAAACGTGAAAAGGTGAGTGTGTCTATTAAGGAAAATTGAATTAATTACTTTTAATCAGATGATTAAGTAATGATTAACCAACTTACTGTCATTGGGGACTCTGATTAAACATTGCCATACAGGAAATATTGTCCATGGTAACAGTGATTTTACATTCTAAAGCAGATTGGACAAATTATTCCGGTAATTTGTTGATTAGTCCTTATCTGTTGAATAAAAGCGCTTTCTTTGGATTTTTGCTTTCAATTGAATTAACCACAAAACCACCAGAGAATGGCTAACTGACCTCACTACACATGTGCACATATATGTTTGTCATTGAGCTCTGCATGTATGTGTATGGTTTACTATGATTGCTTTAGATAGGAGCACAAAGGTCAGGGTTGTAAAGCAGTGTGTGTGGGTGTGTGTGTGTGTGTCTGTGTCAGAATCCTATTACATAGTGAAAGCCTAACCTTAAAGGGATAGTTCACCCAAAAATGAAAATTATGTCATTAATGACTCACCCACATGTCGTTCCAAACCCATAAGACCGCCGTTCATCTTGGGAACACAGTTTAAGATATTTTAGAGTTAGTCAGAGAGCTTTCACGTTCTGTTTGTTGTTGACGGCTGTACTGCGTTTGAGCTCCGTCACTATATTCTTTTCATTGACTATTTTTAACTTAAAAATCAATTTTATACATCATCGTTTCCGTTTATATTCACGTGTGAATATATCCTCTATTGTATTCTACAACAAAAACAATCAGAGCGCCTTGCTATCACTAGTTTTATTTTGATCTCCCGGGTCCGCTATTAGCTTTTAGCCAGTTAGCATCAGCAAGCGTGGTTGCTGCTAACTGCGCTCACATTGCTAATACTCTATTCTCACACATTACCACTGCTGTACTCACTGTTACTTGCTTTAATGGCGGATGAATGTCTCCACTCTGTGCAGCTCGAGCTCGAGGCCGTGGGGAAGCAGATTCGCGACCTGGAACAGAAGCAGGCCCAGCTGAGAGAGCGGAGAGCCGCGCTGGAATCCTCCCGGGCTGACGCTCAGAAGTCCGGGGTAAGTATACAGCGTGCTGTTAACAGTCCCACCACGTCTACTCCGTGTGTTTCTCTGCGCAGGCCCGGTGCACCCAGGACGCGATCTTCCCAGATGTCCTTCACTGCGACGCCGGGACACCACGGACCCTGGGTGCATCCACAGCGGAGGACGCGAGCCGGGTCCCGGGGCGACGACTTCTCCCCCTCCTGCCTTCGAGATCTCCATCCGGAACCGCTTCGCTCCCCTCCGCGAGACAGGACGCGACGCTGTGATCATCGGAGACTCCATCGTCCGACACATCCGTGCTACTTTAGCCGAAGGTAAAGTACACACTCATTGTTTGCCTGGTGCTCGTGTTCTCGATGTTTCTGCGCAGATACCCGCGATCCTGAAGGACGACGAGAGCCCCAGAGCGGTCGTGCTTCACGCCGGGGTTAACGACACCACGCTGCGGCAGACGGAGACGCTGAAGAGGGACTTCAGGAGCCTGATCGAGACGGTTCGCAGCACGACGCCCGCGGCGATGATCATCGTGTCAGGACCACTGCCCACGTATCGACGAGGACACGAAAGGTTCAGTAGACTTTTTGCTTTAAATGAATGGTTGTTGTCATGGTGTAAAGAACAGAAACTGCTATTTGTTAATAACTGGAATCTTTTCTGGGAGCGTCCTAGGCTGTTTCGCGCTGATGGATTACACCCCAGCAGAGTCGGAGCGGAGCTGCTCTCTGACAACATCTCCAGGACACTTCGCTCCATGTGACTAGTAAGTCAATTCTCAAATAACCATTATGATGAGTTTTGTTCCACCCGCTTAAATGATAAAAGTACTTGCGCTGTAAAAACTATTAAGACTGTGTCTGTTCCCCGAATAGTGAGGTCAAAATATAAATATAATGTAGGATCTAGAAAAAATCTTATCGTAATTAAACCAGAAAAATGTAAAGTAAATGAACAAAAACAATTTTTAAAGTTTAATATTGACACACCCAAAGCAGTTATTGTAAATGAAATGATCACAGATAATAGTTTTGATTTACTCTGCTTGACTGAAACCTGGCTAAAACCAAATGATTATTTTGGTCTAAATGAGTCTACTCCACCAAACTACTGTTATAAGCATGAGAGCCCCGTCAGACTGGTCGTGGCGGAGGTGTTGCAACAATATATAGTGATATTCTTAATGTTACCCAGAAAACAGGATACAGGTTTAACTCTTTTGAAATACTTCTGCTAAATGTTGCTCTGTCAGACATGCAAAAGAAATCTAATGTATCTCTTGCTCTGGCTACTGTGTATAGACTACCAGGGCCGTATACAGAATTCCTAAAAGAATTTGCAGATTTCCTCTCAGACCTTCTAGTTACAGTTGATAAGGCGCTAATCATGGGAGATTTTAATATTCACGTTGATAATGCAAATGATACATTAGGACTTGCGTTTACTGACCTAATAAACTCCTTTGGAGTCAAGCAAAATGTCACCGGGCCCACTCATCGTTTTAATCATACACTAGATTTAATTATATCGCATGGAATCGATCTTACTGCTATAGATATTGTACCTCAAAGTGATGATATTACAGACCATTTCCTTGTATCGTGCATGCTGCGTATAACTGATATTAACTATATGTCGCAGCGATACCGTCTGGGCAGAACTATTGTTCCAGCCACCAAAGAAAGATTCGCAAATAACCTGCCTGATCTATCTCAACTGCTATTTGTACCCAAAAATACACATGAATTAGACGAAATTACTGACAACATGGGCACAATTATCTCTAATACATTAGAAGCTGTTGCCCCGATCAAATTGAAAAAGGTTAGAGAAAAACGTACTGTACTATGGTATAACAGTAATACTCACTCTCTCAAGAAAGTAACTCGTAGTCTTGAACGCAAATGGAGAGAAACTAACTTGGAAGTTTTTAGAATTGCATGGAAAAACAGTATGTCCAGCTATAGACAGGCTCTAAAAACTGCTAGGGCAGAGCATATACACAAACTCATTGAAAATAACCAAAACAATCCAAGGTTTTTATTTAGCACAGTGGCTAAGTTAACAAATTACCAGACACCACCTGATTCAAATATTCCACCAACGTTAAATAGTAATGACTTTATGAATTTCTTCACTGATAAAATAGATAACATTAGAAATACAATAGCGAATGTAGATTCTACAGCATCTAACACTTCAGTTTCATCCATCACACCCAAAGATAAACTGCAGTGCTTTACAACCATAGGACAGGAAGAGCTAAATAAACTTATCACTGTATCTAAACCAACAACATGTTTATTAGATCCTGTACCCACTAAATTACTGAAAGAGCTGTTACCTGTAGCCGAAGAACCGCTTCTCAATATCATTAACTCGTCATTATCTTTTGGTCACGTCCCAAAACCATTCAAGCTGGCGGTTATCAAGCCTCTTATTAAGAAACCAAAACTAGATCCTAGTGTACTGGCAAACTATAGGCCTATTTCAAATCTTCCATTTATGTCTAAAATTTTAGAAAAAGTTGTGTCTGCTCAATTGAGCACCTTCCTGCATAAAAATGATCTGTATGAAGAATTTCAGTCAGGTTTTAGGCCCCACCATAGCACAGAAACTGCACTTGTTAAAATTACAAATGACCTGCTTCTTGCGTCAGATCAAGGCTGCATCTCATTTCTAGTCTTACTTGATCTTAGTGCTGCGTTCGACACCATAGTTCATGACATACTCATAGATCGATTACAAAACTATACAGGTATTCAAGGGTAGGCACTAAGATGGTTTAGATCCTACCTGTCCAATCGCTACCATTTTGTTTACTTAAATGGGCAGTCATCTCATTTATCATCAGTAAAATATGGAGTGCCACAAGGATCCGTCCTAGGTCCCCTTCTATTTTCAATATACATGTTGCCCCTTGGTAATATTATTAGAAAATACGGAATTAGCTTCCACTGTTATGCTGATGATACTCAGCTATATATATCAACGAGACCAGATGAAACTTCCCAATTATCTAAGCTAACAGAGTGTGTTAAAAATGTAAAAGATTGGATCACAAATAATTTTCTCCAATTAAATTCGGATAAGACAGAGATACTAATTATTGGACCAAAAAACACTACACAGAATCTTGTAGATTACAATATGCAACTAGACGGATGTACTGTTACTTCCTCTACAGTCAGAAATCTGGGTGTTATATTAGACAGCAATTTGTCTTTTGAAAATCATATTTCCAATGTTACAAAAACTGCATTCTTCCATCTTAGAAACATTGCCAAGCTACGAAACATGTTATCTGTTTCTGATGCAGAAAAGCTAGTTCATGCATTCATGACCTCTAGACTGGACTATTGTAATGCACTTCTAGGTGGTTGTCCTGCTTCGTCAATAAACAAGCTACAGGTAGTCCAAAATGCAGCAGCTAGAGTCCTTACGAGGTCAAGAAAATATGATCATATTACCCCAATTTTACAGTCTCTGCACTGGCTACCTATTAAGTTCCGTATCAGTTACAAATTATCATTACTTACCTATAAGGCCCTAAATGGTTTAGCTCCTGCATACCTAACTAGCCTTCTACCACGCTACAACCCATCACGCACCCTAAGGTCACAAAACGCTGGACTTTTGGTAGTTCCTAGGATAGCAAAGTCCACTAAAGGAGGTAGAGCTTTCTCACATTTGGCACATTAAAAAACAAACATTTAAAAAAATATATATATTAAAATTAAGATACAATTTACACAAAATGTAATTCACTTCAAAAAAGTCTTTCTACAAAACAAAACTTAATTAAGTGGTCAACATCATTTCTGACCCGCTCCATGTCTCTCGATATTGCGCATCCTATCTTACTCGTGCGGTTCACTTTTCATAATCAACATAAATTTAAAAAATAACATAATAATATTTTAACAAATATTAAAATAAATAAGCTTATTTAATGGCTACAACACGTATAGTAGACCTAGAATCTCTATTTGTACAAATTGCTGCACATTCACTTCATTCTGAATTTTGCACACATAAGTTGAAAGGCATTTGTTTGTGCAAGCTTTTATCAAGTTCACTGATAATTATGCGTGCATTTATGAATTATTATCTTAATCTATAATGAAACAAGGACGAAGCATATAAACTGCTTTGTTTGTCACTTTGACCGGCACCATTTTTTTCTAGCGGAAACTCTGGTGTACGGTATACTGTCCATGTCCAGAAAGGTAATAAAAACATCTTCAAAGTAGTCCATGTGACATCAGAGGGTCAGTTAGAACTTGTTGAAGCATCGAAAATACATTTTGGTCCAAAAATAGCAAAAACTACAACTTTATTCAGCATTGTCTTCTCTTCCAGTCTGTTGTAAACGCCTTTGGTGTGAGAGACCCGGGTTCGAATCCACTGTGAGACACCAATGTGTCCCTAAGCAAGACACTTAACCCCTAGTTGCTCCAGAGGCGTACGACCTCTGACATATATAGCAATTGTAAGTCGCTTTGGATAAAAGCGTCAGCTAAATGAATGAATAAATGTAAATGTTCACTGCAGTGTAGTGATATCCGGTTCACGAACGAATCACTTGATGTAACCGGATCTTCTTGAACCAGTTCACCAAATTGAACTGATTCTTTTGAAACGGTTTGCATCTCCAATAAGCATTAATTCACAAATATCTTAAGCTGTTAGTTTTTTTAACGTGGCTGACACTCCCTCCGAGTTCAAACAAACCAATATCCCGGAGTAATTCATGTACTCAAACAGTACACTGACTGAACTGATGTGAAGAGAGAACTGAAGATGAACACCGAGCCGAGCCAGAAAATTCATTTTCTCAGAATTAACTACACCTTTCTATGCTATATATGCAATAACCTTTAACCATCTGGTGTCAAACTTTGTTCTTTTTAAGCATAAATCCATAGAACAATTTGGTGTTTGCAAACAGTGATGGTTTTATTTTAGGGCGGAGTCTATCTGGTGGCAAAAAATTACCGGTTTAAAGTAGCAGTCTACGGAAGCCATGGAATAAAATAATAAAAAAGGTAACTTTGAGTTTGAATTTAAAAATTATGACTTTTTTCTAGCAATTGAAATTATATCTCAAAATTCTGATAATAAAAATCAAGTCATCATTCTCTTTTCCCCTCGGCTCAGAATCATGAGTTTATAATCCCGCACTTCATGCTTTTTTTACCCTTAGAATTGACAAACTTGCTATTGTTGAGTTAAATTGATTTATAAAGTCTGAAGTGGGAGATTTAAACTTGCATTTTTGAGAAAAAAAAAGCCAGAATTTTGAGATAAAATAGGTAAATGTTTAAATAGTTGGCTATTTCAGGCTGTAACTTTTATATAACTGTAATATTATGTAAACCTGTTGTAAGTAGGGTAATCGTAGCAGGTTTCATCCATAGTCTGTCCGTTTAAATAATAATAATACATTTTATTTGTAATGCGCTTTTCTTAAACCCAAAGCGCTACAGTAATAAAGTAATAAATAAAATAAAACAAAACATCAAAAGCAATACAACAATTCATTAAAGAAAGACAGTCTTGAATAAATGTGACTTAAATCAACTTTTTAAAATCACCCAACGTTGGTGCATTTCTGACGTGCAGATGAAGTACATTCCATAGCTTAGGGGATTTATATGAAAAGGCTCTTTCCCCCATGGTCTTTAGCTTACATGATGGCTGGTGAAGTGAAAG
The DNA here is from genome assembly GCF_003368295.1 of Carassius auratus. NCBI lineage: Eukaryota > Metazoa > Chordata > Actinopteri > Cypriniformes > Cyprinidae > Carassius > Carassius auratus. Next base: position 1,837,639 of record NW_020523638.1, read on the forward strand.
AGAGTTAGTACAGCGAAGAGAGCGTGATGGAATATAAGGACTGATGAGTTCACAAAGATACTCAGGTGCAGTCCCATGAAGTGCCTTGTATGTTAAAATAAGAATTTTAAAATCAATTCTCACATTTACGGGAAGTCAGTGTAATTGTGAAAGAACCGGTGTAATGTGTTCACGAGGAGAAGTACAAGTGAGCACACGAGCGGCAGAATTTTGTATATACTGAAATTTGCTAAACGATTTAGCTGGAAGGCCAGAGAACATGGCATTACAATAATCTAACCTAGTTGTTATGAAGGAATGTATAAGCCTTTCTGTGTCTGCAAAAGAGAGAAAAGGTCTAAGTCGAGCTATGTTTCTCAGGTGGAAAAATGCAGTTTTAGAGATGTGTTTTATGTGTGCTTCAAATGATAATTGTGGATCAAAAATGACACCAAGATTTTACACCTGTGAAGCAGAGATGGGGACTCGAGTTTGAGACTCGGACTCGAGTGCGACTTAAGTCGCACAAACAGTGACTTCAGACTCGACTTGAGACTCGTCCTCGAAAGACTTCAGACTCGACTCGGACTCGAGCTCCGGGACTCATGAACAATGTTAATTTTTAGTAAACGTCAGATGAGCTCGCTGTTAGAGTTGTGACGTTCGCGAACGAACCGATTCTTTTGAACGGTTCATAAACATGAACGATGGGAGCCGAGTCACGGCTGGAGGGGAGCCGTTCTTTCTGTCGCTCTTTTTTCCTATGCATGTTTCAGAGCGCGTGTTTCACACAGATGCACACAAATGAGCTCCTCCGCGAGACAGAACAGTTATAAGGGGAGGGGCGCACCCAGCGCAGGCCAACCCTTTATAGCGTGATGATATTAGTTATTAGTTGTGCACGCATCCTTCACGTGAGTACTCCAGTGGAAAAAAACCTGCGTGCCTCTGTCATTGGGTAGGAGCGGAGCATTGACGTTTTGCACAGATATTCATTGCAGCCCACTTTGTTATTGTTCATTGACTTGAAGGGGCTGATGTCCTATTTGCAAAGTTTACAGTAGTAGTATGTAGACATTTCCATTTTATTTATTCAAATTTTATCTACTTTAAATATTTTTGGTTCTCTATCAAAATGTTCTTGTGTGATAACAATGTTCTTGTGTTGAAGTGTTTGTAGTAAAAGCTGTTTTGCACAGAAATTCATTGCAGCCGGCTTTGTTTTTGATGTTTATTTGTGAGTAGTTATTGTATGAATAACATAAGTCAGCGTAGCTTTGTTCATTCTTAAGCCAGACAAGAGGTGTGCAGCTATACAGCCAGGACAGACAGAAGGCCATTACTGAATCCATAAATGCAAAATACAGATATTAACTTAAAAGTAAAGCATTCTTGGTGTTTTTGTCATGTTGCAATAGCCTGTTTACACTGATTATATACCAAAATCAAAGTTGATATTGTATGCTAATAAATAGAGTTGTCATAATAACATATTACGTGCTTTGAATTCCTTATATATAGATATGCAGTGTTCTAAGCAGCTTGGATGGGTCGCTGTACGTGATGCAACATTTATTATAACCAGAGACTTAATATAATAAAGAGACTTGAGACTTGACTTGGACTCTAGCTCAGAGACTTGAGACTTGACTTGGACTCTAGCTCAGAGACTTGAGACTTGACTTGGACTCTAGCTCAGAGACTTGAGACTTGACTTGGACTCTAGCTCAGAGACTTGTGAGCATCTCTGCTGTGAAGTGGGGATTACCGTACAGGAATCAACAATCAAACTGATCCGCTCGGCCTTACGATTAGCTGCAACTGTACCAATCTGCATCAGTTCAGTTTTGGAGCCATTCAGCTTCAGGAAGTTGTTATGCATCCAGATACTGATCTCTGCTAAACAACCACGCAAAGCTATTAATGAGCAATGGACATCAGGACTAGTGGTGATGTAAATCTGCGTATCATCCGCATAGCAGTGATACCCAAGACCATGTTTCCTAATGATCTGCCCAAGTGGAAGCATATAAATAATATTGGACCCAACACTGAACCCGAACAGGCACAGTATCTGATTTGTAGTCACTGTAAAAAAATTCCTGTAGAAATTACAGTAACTTACTGGCAGCAGTTTGCCAGTAACTTACTGTAAATTAAACTTACAGTAAAAATACTGTATTCATATTTACAGTACCATTTAACTTGCTGTAAATTTACAATAATATATTTTTTTGTGTAAAACACAATGTTATGTTTTTTCCTCCTTATATATATTTTAATACAATAAAATATTACTTTACACTGTGAAATTTACTGTAATTTGTTGTCCACTTTTATTATGTATTGTAAAACTGTACAAATTATTGTATTTCAACAGGTCTCAGGTCTCAGTAGTAAAAACTATAAAAAGAAACAAAAGACTGTTTAACTTCTTTTATTGGTTTAATAGTTAAATTGTAATACTTGAAATAACATTTTAATATTCTTGTACTTAGATTGCACTTTCAGTTTTCCAAAAACTTGAAAACATTTCATTTATACATAAAAGTTTCATATTAAGAGCATTTTAAAACAACAGACATGAACAGATTCAGTCATAAGAACAATCTTAAAAATTTACTAATTCAGAAAACTCCTGTGTAGAATGTATTTGCTCTTAGTAGCTTAATAGTTTTGCCAGCTGAAATATAGAAACTCATTAAAGGGATAGTTCACCGAAAAATGAAAATTATGTCATTAATAACTCACCCTCATGTCGTTCCAAACCCGTGAGACCTCCGTTTATCTTCGGAACACAGTTTAAGATATTTTAGATTTAGTCCGAGAGCTCTCAGTCCCTCCATTGAAGCTGTGTGTACGGTATACTGTCCATGTCCAGAAAGCTAAGAAAAACATCATCGAAGTAGTCCATGTGACATCAGAGGGTCAGTTAGAATATTTTGTCATGGTATCGCTGGCCCAAGACTCAAATCCACAACTCTAGGGTTAGGAGTCAAACTCTCAAACCACTAGGCCACACCTTCCCCTTAATTCAGGGGTGGGTAAATTTTGCAATGGTTTTGAAATAGAAAAAAAACCCGCCTTATGCTTATCAATTTATTTGATCAGAAACTAAATATCCCGGAGTAATTAATTTACTCAAACAGTACAATGACTGAACTGCTGTGAAGAGAGAACTGAAGATGAACACTGAGCCGAGCCAGATAACGAACAATAGACTGACTCGTTCTCGATTCAAGAACCGGTTGCATCGGTTTTCGGATCACCAATACTTCTTTCGGACAGTTCGATTCAATAAACCGGTTGAAGAAAACGGTTCACCGGTTCTCTTGCGCTCGACGTAATGACGTCTTGATTCAAGCCTTCGGTTTACCTGGGCTCATAACATTAGCACAGAATCAGTTCAGAATCAATCACCAAAAGAATCAGTTCGGTTCAGGCACTCTGTGTGTCGGTCTGCTTCATGCTGAATCACACATGCGCAGTATCATCAGCTCCTCGGTTCTCGAATTGGACGCGTCTGACAGAAACAGTTCTTGACTCGAGAACGAGTCAGTCTGTTGTTCGTTATCTGGCTCGGCTCGGTGTTCATCTTCAGTTCTCTCTTCACAGCAGTTCAGTCAGTGTACTGTTTGAGTACATGAATTACTCCGGGATATTGGTTTGTTTGAACCCAGAGGGAGTGTCAGCCACATTAAAAAACTTAACAGCTTAAGTCATTCGTGGATTAATGTGTATTGGAGACGTGAACCATTTAAAACTATTCAGTTTGATTTGGTGAACTGGTTCAAAAAGATCCGGTTACATCGAATGATTCGATCGTGAACCGGATATGACAAACTGCTTTGTTTTGAACTCTCTCAAAACAGAAACGGAAGAGAAGACAGTGCTGAATAAAGTCATAGTTTTTGGACCAAAATTTATTTTCGGTGCTTCAAAAAATTCGAACTGACCCTCTGATGTCACATGGACTACTTTTATGATGTTTTTCTTACCTTTCTGGACATGGACAGTATACTGTACACACAGTTTCAATGGAGGGACTGAGAGCTCTCGGACTAAATCTGGGTGAGTAAAGGGTGAATTATTAATGATATAATTTTGATTATTGGGTGAACTAACCCTTTAATGAAGGAGGATACATGAGGGTTCAGGCCAGAGTTCTTCCTTTGCACCATCTTCCCACTTCTTTTGATGACCTGGAACTTTGAGGACCACTTGCTGTATAGTCAGGGTTAACATTTAACCTTTACATAACAGAAAAAAAAAAAGTTAGATAATTTGATGTGAAAAAATGTCTAACAAAACAACCAAATACTCACAACACAACCAAATACAGAAATGCACTGCAAATGGCACAGAACACAACGGAAATATTTCCAAGGGACCCAATAAGTGCCGAACCCGGATGGGGCATGTTTAGTGCTCAATGTCTACTTTTTTTTCTTGCAAAACATACAGAGATTACATGTTTATGACATACAACTTCGTATACAATATACAAAATGTAAAAAGAACATGAGGGTAAGATATTAATCCATACATTAGTAACATTGTAAAAAAAAAAATGGTAATGTTATGTTTAAATAAGTTTCATAGGTAAGAAATGTAAGGTAATGTAGGGTCCAAAGATGAAACAGCAATTTTTAAAGTTGAGACACACACAGATAAATACGGAAGTTCTAAGCGGCCATGCATTATAATATTTTTTCTTCTTGTTTTCTCGTTATAACGACTTAATTTTTTCGTTATCTCGACATAACGAACTTCGTTTTCTCGTTATAACAACTTCATTTTCTCGTTTTCTCAACATAACGAACTTCATTTTCTCGTTATAACAACTTCATTTTCTCGTTTTCTCGACATAACGAAGTTCGTTTTCTCGACATAACGAAGTTCGTTTTCTCGTTATAAAGAATTAATTTTCTCTAAGAAGTTACAAAACTGCGCCAGCAGGTGGCACTATAGACCTGAATATAACTGATGGGGTGTTGTACACTATCCACTTTACTGTACGCGGACCTTCCTCGTGATCGCTATAATTTGTGCAGTCTTCATTACTGACATTAATTAATTCATAAATGTTAAATGCTTGAATAAATATGAATATTTTGTGTATTAAGTTCCTGCTAGATGCATGAGTTTCACCAACGCGTTCTCTGTGTCATAAAATAACTGCTTATCAAAACCAAGGTTGACATCACTGTATTCTGTTTATCTACAGTAGGACGGGATTTAACGATGTAGGCTGATGTGCTTCTTTTCCTTATTACTAATCTTTATTGTTAACCATATTGATGAGAAATGTGATGTATATGTAAAATCCATAGGCTAATTTAATTCAGTTTTGTTCTATAATGTTGTAATCGTTTTTTTCTACACACACACACTACACGTACACATGGACGCTCTTTTCAAACAGAAGCTTCTAACACACATGATGTCTGCCACATCATATAATGACTACTACAAATTACAAATTATATATAATTTTATTTCAAATAAAGGGAAAATGAAAAGTGAGTTTAATCCAAGCAGCTCTAATTTCGCGGTGTTGCCATTTAAACATGTTAATTACAAAAACAAAACGTTCGTTGTACTGTCTCTGGAAAAATCAACAATGATAAATCAGCCTTTATTTATATACAGTATTGTGGACCTTATTACCTAGGCGAAGCTAAATGTGCTGAAATATAGGCTACAGTAAGAGCGCCTGCATGGTTGTCCATCAGATGCCTGTCAAAGTTGAGTTCGTTACTATAGCAACAGTAAAACTGTCATGTCATTATAACAAGAAAACAAACTTTCGTTATGTCGAGATAACGAAAAAAATAAGTCGTTATAACGAGAAAAATAAGTCGTTATAACGAGAAAACGAACTTCGTTATGTCGAGATAACGAGATAAATAAGTCGTTATAACGAGAAAACGACTTTCGTTATGTCGAGATAACGAGAAAATTAAGTCGTTATAACGAGAAAACAAAAAGGAAAAAAAATTATAATGCATGGCCGCTTAGAACTTCCGTAGATAAATAAAGCATATTACAAAATTTTTTTTGTATAAAATGTATTCATTTGCAACAGTTATGTTAACAGCAATAATAAGACATGTATGTTCTAAGAACAGCTATATTCAGCTGATAGACACCATGCTGCTTTGTCACGAGAACATCCCAGGTTAAAATGAGGAAATTACGTTGGCTAAATCCGAGATTGCCCCCTAAACACTCATTCACTCATTTTTCTACATTCGTCCACTAACACAGTTCACTTGAAGCTGTTAATGAAAACGAGTGAGTGAATTCGGACAGCCGTTGATCGTGCGACACAGCCGGGTTCGTCACTTATTGGGGTCCCCTGAAAACATTTCCATTGTGTTCTGTGCCATTCGCGCCGCATTTTCGCGAATGAGATTATAATGTTATTCTCCCGATGCTGATGTACAGAACAAATGTTACATTTGAAGTAATGTTAGACATATTTTTCTCTTGGTTGTTTAGTTTACTTAACTTTAGATTTCTGTGTTTGCGGTAACGATAAATGTGAGACTGAAGGGCGGAGAGGCTTTGGAAAGTGTATGGGCATTCAGGAACTGCACACGAAAACCTGAAGTTCGCCGTGTTTTTATGCCCTTTAGCTTGATTAATAAAGGCGTATAATGTCTCCACAGAGACGCCAGTGTTTGCACACGACACGAACATTGCGGGTTTTACTCTAGCACTACATACATGACGTGCATTTATATGGGGAAATCAGTTAACGGCAAGCGATAATAGCGGAAAAAAAAACTAAATCTAAATCCACGGAATTTCCAACCTCCTGGAGTGGTCAAACCCAAGGCAGAGACCCGTTAATGTCCATATTTTGACGGTGAAACATTCAGAAAAGGGAAAGAAAGGAAAGAAATATGAATGTTTGCACAGTGTCACCACAACTCTCTCTAGCTCTCTTCACAGCATAAATGTGAGGTGACTGCTCGCCGTTAAGTGGCAGCGTTTTATATATATATATATATATATATATATTAGTTAAACCAAAGATATAATATATTTAAAGTAAAAGTATGAATATTTGTACACACCTTTGCATCTGACTGGTTCTTTTCGCATCTGTGTGTCTTGTTTTCTTCTTTCTCCAAGCGGGAAATAAAACTTTTCTGTGATTGGTCAGGTTTCGCGCTCTTTTTTTTTTTTTTTTTTTTTTTTTACTGTATTTAGATTTACAGTAAATTAAAAATACTGTATTTTAGTGTCGCCAAGAGGTTATTCCCCAAAATGTAACTTTAAAATACAGTAATATGCTGTATAACTGTCCTACAGTAAAATACAGTTCATTTTACAGTTAAATACTGTTAAATTTACAGACATTTCTAACAGTGTACCCAAACTGGGCACGATTTGTTAAATAAGACCGAAACCAATTGAGGACAGCTCCAGAAAGACCCAACCAATTTTCCAGCCTGTCAAGCAGAAGAGAGTGACATATAGTGTCAAAAGCAGCAGTGAGGTCTAACAAGACCAAAATACTGCATGCACCTGAATCCGCCGTGATAAGAAGATCATTTACGACCCTAATTAAAGCGGTTTCAGTACTATGCCCTCTTCTGAACCCAGATTGAAAAGGTTCAAAGAGACTGTTCAAAGCTAGGTGATTATTTAACTGAACATCCACAACACGCTCAAGAACTTTAGCCAAGAATGGGAGGTTAGAAATCGGCCTGTAATTGTATAAATCAGATACATCACAACCAGTCTTCTTAGGGATTGGTGTAATGGCAGCTATTTTTAGTTCTGGAGGAACAATTCCAGAAGTCAATGACAAGTTCACAATTGAAGTCATAAAAGTGCAGATTGATGCAAGGCAGTTCATGATGACCGAGCAGGGAACCTGATCTAAAATACTGGTTGTAGAGTTCATGGACTTAACTGTACTTATAATAAAAAGTTTGAAAAGGTAGTAGTTGGGAAGTTTGAAGGCTGGATATTAACTAGCTCAAGAGGAGTGATGGTATTTAAAGTGCTATATATACCCTCAACCTTACCAGTGAAATAATGAAGAAACTTATTACACTGTTCAACAGAGGAATGAACAACGGCCTTAGTTGGTTTGAGAAGATTGTCAACAGTCTTAAACAGCGATTTAGAATTTGTTGCAGCGTTACCAATGATGCTTGAATAGTAGCTCTTACGTGCAGTATTCAAAGCAGAATGGTAAGCAGACTGTTGTTCAGTGTAAAGAAGCCTGTGCACCGTCAGGCCAGATTTTTTGTAATGTCATTCTAATTGTCTTCCGGCAGCTTTCATTAAACGTAAATCCAGGGTAAACCATGGACAGGGTTTCCTAAAAGTAACAAGCCGTTCTCGCACAGGTGCGAACTCATCCAAAAGTGAGGAAAGCATGGAATTATAGTGCTCCACGGAGTAAGTAGTGGGAAGCCCAGAGACAAGTCAAAAAAAGAGTGAAGTCCATGTGCTTGATGTAACGGAATTTGATAGTGCGCTCAGAAATAGATCGTGAAGACGTAACATTTATGTCAAAAGTAATAAGTCTATGGTCACTTATACTCATGTCGATACTATCCAGAGATTGGATACCAACACCAGCAGAACATACCACATCCAATATATGGCCCAGCCTATGGGTCGGAAAAGTAACATGCTGTTTAAAGTCAAAACCATCCAAAATGTCCAAAAAGGTAGCAGTTTTGACACATTTTGGATTATCAATATGGAAATTGACATCACCAGTCAAGACCATAGATGGACAGAGTGGACTAAGAAGTGTCAGCAACTCAGTAAACTCAGAAAAAAATAAAGGATTAGGTTTTGGTGGACGATAAATGAGCAGCACAAGAACAGGTGCAGCACCATTGACTTTTAAAAACCAGACATTCAAATGATGAAACGGTAGGAGCATCAATAACATCGACTGATATATTTGATACAAATATTGCAGCCAAGCAACCACCCTTACCCGAAGCTCGAGGCACGTCAATATATTTATATCCAGATGGGGCACACATGTTCAAATTAAGATAGTCATTGTCTTTATGCCAAGTTTCACTGAGACAGAGAATATCAGTTTTCCTGTCAAGGATAGTGTCAGTGATAAGTGCCGTTTTATTGTTTATTGACCTCGTGTTGTAGTGAGCAAGTCGCATAGTGCTACAGCACACATTCGCCGCGGGTTTTTGAGAGAGAAAAACTGGTGGCTGATTCCACGGCAACCAGAAGTACGACGCAGCGAGCGCCTGCGGTTTGACCAAAGTGCTGTGATTCCGGCACCGGCAGTAGAGTGACTCTGACGAGAGCCTCTATGATTATAACTAGGCCGGCGGAGGAGCTGCATGGAACGCAAAGTTTGTATGACGCTGATATCTGGACGGCCATGGTGTCCCAGGGACAAAAGACCAGAGAGAGATTACCTCAGCATGGTGAAGTCCAGAAGTTCGATCCACTGCTTTACGCTGGTTCCTGATAAAATCAGATCGCAAATAATCCAGTTGATCATATGAAGTCGCATGATACCATCCAAGAGTTGTTACACAGCCATTGCACACGGAGAACTTGACGCAACTCCAGTGACACGTTTGATCTCACACGGAGACAGCAGCAACAGGCAGACAATGCAGGTGAATCACTGCAACCAGATGTGAGCAGCAGCAGATAGACCAGGGGGAAACACATTAAAACGCTGACTCAAAAAAGGTAAATATATGGAAATCCAGCAGCAAGTTAAGACTCAGAAGAGTTTAAAAATTATTCAGAAGAGTGTAAAATTGATTAAAATAATAAACAAATAAAATACGGCAGAAGTGGCAGCCAAACGTGCGCCAACGTCCTCTCCGAAAACCGGCAAATGTCTGCGTTTAGCTTCAAATGGCATCTTTGGTGACAATACTCTATAGAAATTATTTGCATTCCATTTCTGACATCAAAGGCTAATATATATATATATATATATATATATATATATATATATATATATATATATATATATATATATATATATATATATAATTTCCAATTTGGTCCAAAAAGACCAAATTGGTCTATAAAATGTTCTTCTCATTTGCTTCTGAAAGAACTTCAACTTGTTTTAAAAATGTTTAATTTTAAATATTTTTAAATTAATCTTAAATATTGCTGCTGAGGCAAAGACGTGTATCCTGTATCCAAAGACGTGTAATCTGCTTTTTATTTTTTATAGTGCTTGATGCGTTAAAAAAAAAAAAAAAAAAAAACCTATGGTACACATCTATATTCAAGCAGTAATACAGGATTAATGTTACAATATTCTGCGATTTAAACATTTAAACTTTAATAAGCTTTAAGAATAGTAATAGATAATTCTGTTTGTATGACAAAGACATTTTTTGCGATATTGTTGGAAATAATTTATTCATTAAGTTTTGTTTCATATGTGGTAAATCATGGTCCTATGGAACACAGGATAACTAGCTTATTTCATCAAGGACTTTTTTCAAAAGTAGATTCTATGTCAATCACAGTTTTTGAAATAATTGCATTTTTGTCTGTACAATCATATCCATTCATGCATTTATACAAAAATGCTGTCTACAGAAAATAGCCATCAGAACTCTTAAGTTCATCCCCAGAGCATGAAAGCTGTGCATTTTAAAACTAAGATTTGAGACCGATTTATCAGATTATGGTGATCCCATGAAAGGTTAATACCACAAGCTTTGTATCTTTTAAAGTCAACATGAAATCAAAATTGGCCCTATTTACTTTTTACCATATAATCAATTCCTGATGAACAAAATCACATCCTGTCCTACTTATTTTCACTCTGAAATATGACAAAAATAGTATGGATTGTGAATGGCAACAACAGTATGATCAATATATAATTATTGAATTAAAGTCAATAGTTGCACTCGATTATTTGGAATGAAACAGAGCAACCTGCAAATAAAGTTTTACAATTTGATCAAAGAAGATTAAAAGGTTTTACATTATATAGTGTGAGGTGTTTAATGGCACTTTCTTTTTCAGATTAAACAAACTTCAAGCAGTTCTTCAGATGGATTTTGAAGTGGAGGATGTCAGCAGTCAATCAGAGATTCAGGTGATTAAGTGGGAGTTGACACTTCCAGATGAAGTCAAAATGATGGGGGCATCTGAAGGCACCATAAGGATCTGCACCACTCAGAGGGACTTTGTGGGCCTGGCTCCTCTAGTTATGGTAGGCTATGGTAATTCATAAAAGATGGCAAAAAAAGGGTAATAGGTCTCTATCTGAACTTTCTATCTGGGCCAGTAAAGCATTACATATTCATTTGCATTTTGAAAGAAAGAATTGATCCAGCAGTGTACCAAGGGCTCAGCATTGTGACAGAGCTTGTAAATGTCATCTGCAAGACCGATCATGTTGACCTTTGGATTGTGTCCAAACATGAGCAGATTTAGCCCTAATCAATCAGATTTTCTGTACAGCTGGACACTGTCCCAGAAATCTGAAAACAGCACAGGACAGAAAATGGCCAAAAAAAAACTAATATGTTTGCCAGAACTTCTTTAGGAGAGTATACTTTCAGTCTGCTTTTTATGTACTTATACAAACGTATGTACTTAAAGTTATGTATAATAAATGTTGGTCACACTTTAGTTTGGGGACCAATTCTCACCATTAACTAACTATTAACTATTACTTCTCTGTAAACTCATAATTTGCTGCTAATTATTTGCTAGTAAGGTAGTTGTTAAGTTTAGGTATGGGGATTGAGGGATGTAAAGTATGGTCATGCAGAATAATGCATTAATATGAGCTTTATAGACGGTTTCATCGGGCACACGCGCCTGGACCTAAGTTAACTTCCGGTCTGTGTTGTGTATATCGTTCTGGCTGCAGTGCCTTCTACAAACGCAGTTAGAGGTCAAGGTGATGAGTAGACTTAAAGCTGCGGTAGGGAACTTTTGACACTCTAGCGGTTAATAAACAGAACTGCTTGCGTCTTGCGGAAGAACATCGTAGCCGGAACTACTTCTCTCAGTTTATGTCAATGAAGAATCACAAAGGTAATGGGTTACTCCGCTGCGGTACCCACGAAGCAATCTAAAATAGTCCGAATATAAACACTTATTATAGGTGCACCCTAGTGATTCAGGACAAGCTAAAAACACGGTTTGGAAAATGGATTCATGGTGTACTCGCTTATTATATACATTTTTCTACATTTAGAACACAAACAAAGTTACAGACCGCAGCTCTGATTGGTTGACTTTTTACCGGGAGCGGTCCGTAACTGCAAATGGCAATAGGACCACTGGGAGGAGCCAGAGGAGCTTGATTTTTTTCACAGATTATCTGTCTCATATTCTACTGTTAGGACATAATGACAGGTTTAACAAATATGTAAAAAATATATATTTACAAAAGTTACCTACTGCAGCTTTAAGTTGGGCTCGGGTGGTTGTGCTGCGGGATGTGTTTCCCATACATTTATTTATTTTTGGACACTTGCAACAATTTTAAAACTGAATGATTTTCAAAAAGACTTCGTTGAATAAGCACAAGTAATGTTACGTACTGCACGTTTAATAATAATAATTCCTTACATTTATATGTTTAAATATCAAAACGAGGCACAGGTGTTTTTATATCTGTATTTCTGAAGGAAGACTTGCATGTTATATACCTGATAAAGCAGCGTGTGAGCGTAGCTCTGCTTTGTTTACAGCTGTTACTGGGGAAACCTCTATTTCTCGCGCTTTATGTCTATGCTTTAAAACATCTCCTACTGGCAAAGAATGAATTTTCATTTTCATTAAGTCCGCCTGATCCACGCAGCAAACATATTTTGTTTGTTATCAAAAAATATCTACTCTAGAGGGACTTCGCTGTTGTTATTGATTCTATTTGGAAGTCTACGGGAAGTTAAGTTAGGTCAACAAAAGTGCGCATGCGCAGTAACGTTTGTTTATGTTGTTGCCGTTGAAACCGTCTATAAGTACCAATAAACAGCCAATATGCAAACTAATATGCAACTAGTTAATTGAGAATTGGTCCCTAAAGTGTTAATGGGTACTGCTAGTCGCTTTTAGGCGGTTTTACAGGGCAAGGGTTTTCTCATTTCAGAGAGCATTATATTGGATAAGAAATAATCTAAATCTTTTTATTCATGAACAAAACAGTGCTGTTTGATAAGCCTAATGGTAATGGCAAATTCCTTTTAAAATATTTTGTGAAACAATATTGATATAGCTTATGTTTATTTTATGTATTACATAGAGTTAAATTAAGTGACCTTTGTTTCCTGAAAACCTGTTTCATTTATGTGAGCTGGCATTTTGCATCTGTCAGGATCTTTAAAGTTTAGAGGTTTATCCCACTAGGCTGGTGATTCCCATTCACTGTATAGACAATATTGGAAAATAGGGTTTTGTCCCGTGAAATAATCAGTTTTTGCTTTTCACTTGTTCTTAACAAAATGATTACATTACGTTGTATCAGTCCAGGTAGTGCATCTCTGGCCCAAATTATCTAAATATATTGACACCATTCATTTCAACCTAAAATCCACTTTTGTGTCGCTGACCATGTTTACATATGAAATGGTGTAAAAAAAAAAAAAACAAACAAACAAAAAAAAAAGGGCAATGATATTGACATTAAAGAGCCAGTAAGATGAAAATTCTAAGCTTCCTATCACTGTTTATAAGTCCTGTACATTAGGTTTAAATCCATCCAAGGTTAAAAAACATTGTCATTTTGTCAAAATATCATTTTAAAATTACCTCAATTCTCAGAGATCCCCAAACGGTTCGCACTAAGCTGTTCAAAAGATTCAGTTTCCTTAAACCCCACTTTTCGGTAGCATACTGTGTTCTGATTGGTCAACTAACATAGTCAGGTTTGATTGGTTGTTCCGCACACACTTCCACGGTAAACTATGCGTTAGCATCTGTTTTGGGTGAATTATGTCTTATTCCTCTCACCGTGAAGCAAACAGTAAAATAAAAAACTTGAACAGTCTCGCTGCTTTTTCTTCTGTGTGGGCGTATTCAAGCTGCGCGCTTCGGTTTGAATCTGAATAGCGCGTTCAGTGCGGGGGCGTGGTCACATTATATATAACGAAGGGAGACATGAAAAACAGACATCACGTTGTTTTCATATGGATTACTTTATCACAGAATATCTGTTTTCGGCAGCACTTGTTTAGTTTTAAAGTAGACATGTCAAGCTTTCTATAGATATCTCTCTCATGTCTCTTCGTTGAGTATTCACGGAGTTACACTTCATTTTAATGACGTGTTTGTACATGACAATCAGCACAAACAAAGGCTGCAGACAGCACACATACTGATAAGACGCTTGGGAGAAAACAGACACATTACTTCATAATCATACTTCGTGTTGTGATTCGGAGATGCTCGTTGTTCTAAATAAAGTTGGTAATAAACCATTTTTATGGCCAAACGCTTTGAAAATCCCGCTGTACTCACCGAGATTAGAAAAGCAGTCATCAGTGAAATGTTGTGAACACAACAAAAGGGATTTGTTGTACTGCTCTGGTATTGTGGCAAAAATGAATTTTAGCCATTGGTTCTTCTGATCTTCATTCTTTGGCAGTGAAAATAAAACAAACTTGCCTTTACAATTAAAAACACACTGTCTCCTCGACATGATGCTCTCACACCAACCAGAGCGTCTGTGTGGGGTGGTGGGGCAGGTCAGAGTATTTCTCCCAAGACGGTAGGCAGAGATTATTTTGCAAAGTGCTCCTAGTGACGTACATAGAGATGGGCAAAAGATTTGAAATCTATAACGACTCGTTTCAGCGATTCAGAGTCGACTCCTTACTTTAGAAGCCAATAACTTTATAAATCGTGTACTTTTTGGTTTAATTATTTGCACATTGTTTACACAGATGGACAGCTACATCATACACTGTAATACAGGTCATTTTTAATTTCCCATCTGTGTGGCTCTTTAATTTAATCACTAGATTGCATCGTGCAGTGGTGGACAGTAACGGAGTAGCTTTACTTCGTTACTGTACTTAAGTACATTTTTCAAGTATCTGTACTTTACTGGAGTAGTTTTATTTCGAGTAACTTTTACTTTTACTTCACTACATTCCAAAGCATAAAATCGTACTTTTTACTTCACTACATTTCATAAAACATATCGTTACTCCCTATAATATATCACGTGCTCCGACACGCAGAAGCGGTGTCTGATTCATCATGAACGAGTCTTTTCAAAATACTTTTTAAATCGGATCGCGAATCGCACCAAATGATTCGTTTACGATTAGAATTATCCGATTGCAGCTGTTCTGGAGTCGACCACTCACTGATTCAAATGAACCGTTTAGTGCGTAAGAACCGGGAGCTCTTGTGAGCGCGCGTGCGTCTGATGTTGCTAAAAGTAAGTTATTAATGTCGAAATTTTTGATTAATTATTGTAACTGAAAATCATATTTAGGTCAAAATTGTCAGTTGTTTGGGAACTAAATCCGCTGTAAAGAGTGATATATTTAAGCCCACTGAAATGCTCGAGTGCAGACGATGCAGACACATCAATAAGCGTCTCAGTTTTATTAAAATGCTACTATGTGACGTCTGTTTTTATATTGTTTATCAACAGTAACGTTATATTGTTTGGATTAACTAGACGAGTAGACAGGCATGAATGTTTATTCATAACCGTACTGAAAATAAGTAAATATTGTTAGCTGATGCTAACTGTCTAGCTAACAAGCTTGCTGGTGCTAACTTGAGGTAATTTTTTATAAATAATGTCCAAATATTTTTATTCAACCACCTATATATATATATATATATATATATATATATATATATATATATATATATATATATATATATATATATATATATATAGATTACATCTAGGGACAAAAGAAAGGATGTGATGTTCAGAACATGGTAACTACAGTAATTATCAAAGAGGGGAAGAGATGCACCCAGTTTGGCCAGGGGTATTTTTACACCACAGACAAGATTTGAGAAGGAAAAAATCATTATGAAAATATAATTATATTTTCCTTAAAATGTTCTTCCTAACTTCAGGTCTTATTATCATGTCATATATTACTGTGATGTTCTGTAAAACAACAAACTTTAAAATACTTTGTTCTTACTGGTGAAAATCAGATGGTCATCTCTGTTTTCTCTCAGGTACATTACAGGGTAAACTTCACAGTGAATATTACTCTCGTCAATGTAGTCCATATCAACAACAAAAATATATCTTGACTCCATATAGTGGTTATTTTGGAAAAAATCCCAGGGCCCGTATTCATAAAGAAATGTGGGCGTTTACTCTTAAAATTAAAGAAAAAATCCTAGTAAAGAAAAAAGTAATTCAGAAAGCATCTTAACCCTTAAAAGAGGTCTTAAGGTCAAACTTGTTAGGAGCACAGACGAGGACTTTTAAGAGGCTTAAGAGTTTCTTTGGCAGAGGAGAAAATGGCAGAAAGACGAAGAGGCAGAAGAAATGTGTTGCAGACAATGGATGACAGTGAGTTAATAAGACGGTATAGATTATATAATAATTTATAATTTAATATATAAATTAATCACTACATTACGATATTTGGCAACTGGGAAAATGCAACAATGCTATAGTGATGATTTGGGTCTGTCACAACCTTCTGTAAGCAGAGTGATCACACAAACAATTACAGCACTTTCAGAACATCTTATTGTGTCACAGTTCATTTAGTTTCCACTGGACATTCCCACCTTGCAGGCTCAAAAAACTGCATTTATGAATATAGCAGGCTTATAGGTGACCATAGGCAGGGAGAATGAACCGTTAATAGTTTGTGCTATATGCTCCCATGTCTGCTTCTTGTCCCTTGTTGTGACACCCGGCCCGAATTTTCCTTTAAGAATGGCCTTGTGTTCATCCACTAACTGGGCTAACAGTAAACACTGTTCCTCTGTCCAGTTTGGCTTTCTCGCCCTTCTTGGTTTTGATCCCATGTTTGAGACATTAAAACCAACATTCAAACCGCCATTTAAATTAGGGATGCACCGAAATGAAATTCTTGGCCGAAGCCGAATAATAATGAAATGCTTGGCCGAAGGCCGAAGGCCGAAGGCCGAATACCGAACGCGGTGTTTTGCATTTTTTCCATTTATTTTGCAAATCTGTCACCTTTTTCAGTCCTTCTGAGTTTGCAGGTATGGACATGAGATGCAGCACTAAACAGTCTCTCACTGTTGGTGCTTGTGCATGGAGCAGACAAGTACCTGCAGAATAGTTGAAAATTTTATTGCAGTTTTCTGACAGTTGCTCATTTCAAAACGAACAATGTCTTCAAGATAATGAAATGGTTCAAACCCAGTGTAGGCCTACTATTTTACTACACTGAAAATAGTTCAGAATTTTCATAAAATATAGGTAGTAACACTTTATAATGTTTGTTAACATTATTGCATTAACTAACAATGAGCAATACATTTGTTATGGTATTTATTAATCTTCGTTAATGTAAGATATTAAAAAAATATTTAGTTCATGTTAGTATAAGTGCATTAACAATTTTAACAAATAGGCCTACCACTTTTGATACTTTTTAATTCAGAAATTACAAATGTGATACTTAATTTTAATACTGTATTAGTAAATGTTAACATTAAGATTAATAAATGCTTTTAATAAGGGTTTTTCATTGTTAGTTAATGTTAAAAATAGAAACTACTTATAAAGTGTTACCATAATCCAAAATATAAATAAAATCTTAAATTAATTTCCCATACAAGGAGCCTACCTGCGTGCCATCTGCGCCAGGTCAGGAAAGCGGCCTTGATTTGTCTTCCAAAATTCGAGAGGGTTATTGCTCCTGGGGATGGGGACTTCTGAGAGATACCCATCTACAGTGTTGGGAAAGTTCACTTTCTACATGAACTAGTTCAAAGTTCAATTCACAAATTTTAAAATGAACTAGTTCAGTTCATTGTTCAAACTACAAAATTTTGAACTAAGTTCACTAAGTTCCAAAAATGAACTAGTTCATAGTTATTTTTTCCATATGTTGCTGCAAGCTATTATTTTTCACAATTATTGCCACAGCCCATATAGAATCACAGACAGCAAATATTTTATCAGTTTTAACAATGAAGCTATGCGTCAGATTTCATCTTCATATAATATCCAATTTTTAATCCTTATCCAACCAGGGTTTACATTAGGATTGAGGGGATAGCATTTCCCCATTGTTGCTTTAATGCTTTGTCTCCCATTCTCACAGACATTGTCATAAACATCATAAAAAATTCTTTTAAATTATCATACACCTTCTTGCTACATGCTGCTGTCGCCTTTTTGTTTTTTTTTGATGACGCGTCGCGCATGCGGCGGACGACTGTGCGCCACTGGTGGCTGGTGTTGCCAGATTGGGTGTTTTTTCGCTACATATTAAGACCCGTTTACGCTGTTTTAGCCGGGCTTTCGCCAGGAAGGCTCTATAGAAATCTGGCACCCTATTGAACGAAGTTAACCTGAGCGTGCCGTTCACAGACACCAAAATGAACGAGTTGACAGTAACGTTCATCAGGCAGTAATACAGCACGTTCAGTTCACGTTCGCCCAAAATATGAACGAGTTCATGAACTATCGTTCAATGAACGCGTTCAGGCACAACACTGCCCATCTAACTGTTGAGCAGTCGAGCTTGTCCTCTGTCTTGCAAATGGGTTATTCTCTTGGAGGATCTCATCGAACATGTCAGACACCGAGACTGTGCGCGGCTCATCAGTAGTACGAGCCAGTTTACTCTCTGAGCTGTTTTCATCTCCTGCGCTGTGCATCACCTGACATTCTCCATCACCTAGCGGCTTTCCCAAATCCAGAACAATGTCTGCAAACGGCCGTTTTTGCATCTTTATCTGACACTTTTTAAAGTGTTTCCACACTGCTGACATGTTTGCTGCATAAAGCGCGCGCCTATCACTCTACGCGGGTTATTTGATTGCGTCATTAAAAACGTCATTGTTCGGCGAAATTTATTCGGCCTTTTTACTTATTCGGCCGAACACCGAAAG
This sequence comes from Carassius auratus, assembly GCF_003368295.1. Lineage (NCBI taxonomy): Eukaryota > Metazoa > Chordata > Actinopteri > Cypriniformes > Cyprinidae > Carassius > Carassius auratus. The sequence continues at coordinate 1,856,662 of NW_020523638.1, forward strand.
TGCTTTTTTGGCTATTTTCGGCCGAATAATTTCGGTTGCCGAGCATTCGGTGCATCCCTAATTTAAATAGGACAGCAATCACTGTAAATGGAAAGAGTGGAACAATATTTATCATTCTAGGCCAATCAAATACCTTATAGGAAATTACAAGCATGTTAAATAAAAAAAAGGATTTATATACACATGTATATAATGTGTGTGTATGTGAGAGAACGGTCAAATAGGAAAAATTACACATGTAAATTCAAAGTGAGAATTAGAATAGACCTATACTTAAAATCACTCTTTTTTTTTCCTTCTTGCACAACCAACCAATCACAGTCTTCAAAAGATTGTGTCATACATAGCAACAGGGTCAACCCCGCCTCCTCACTAAGATGAAAGTTTTTGTCTTTTCCATACTCCGTTGCTTTCAGATAGGTCCCGAATCACTCTTAAGCTAAGACTCCTACGTAAAAGTTTTTAAGCTAAATTAAGAGTTTTCTGAGAGGATTCTTAGAATCTTTATGAATACGGGCCCAGGTATTTTGAGCAGTAGGATTATAAAAAAAAAAATGTGCTAGTATAAAATTAAATTAAGTAGCCTATATAAAATTTCAAACATCTATCTTTCAGTACTTTTTTACTTAAGTACATTAAAAAATTAGTACTTTTGTACTTTCACTTGAGTAAAATTGAAAAAGGAGTACTTTTACTTTTACTGGAGTAATATTTTACTATACGTATCTGTACTTTTACTCAAGTACTTGATTTGTGTACTACGTCCACCACTGGATTTCTCATCCTGCTGGTGGGTATATCATGACCAACTGACCTCTACTAAAGATTAGGGTCAGATAATATACATCATGGGCAAAGCATCCAAATTCAAAATTAACTAATGGATAATAATAATCCAAAGAAATAAGGGTTCATCGAAAGGTCATTAAAACAAATACAAAGTATACACAAACTGAAACAAGCCAAATATACAGGAGAATTTTGCAACCATATATATAAAGTTTATTTGAAGTATTACCTGTCTTCCTCACCCCTTCACCCAAGAAGGGTGTTTTTTCCCCCTTGGTCTACATGGTTTTTTTTTTTATCATAAAGAGCAACTTTTACATGAATGTAGTGGGTAACTTATATCCCTAAGGAAATCATGAATGTATTTCTGTCTGTAAAAAAAGTCACTTTGCCTGCTATTAAACAGTAAATTACAAAAATAGTTGAGCAGAGAGATTAGCTTTCACTGCCAGAGACTGTAAATACTGCACTCCACCATGTGGCTGCAGGGAAAATAGGCTTTACTACATCTTTAAAACACACAAGTAAATGAAATCTTTATGGGGATTACATTTGTATAGAAGGCATATTTTAATTAACTTGTAGTTAAACAGATTAAAACCTAAATAAAAATCTGTCAGACTAACTTAAATTATATATAAATCTAGTTAGAATATAAAATATCTATGGATCTTAATAATAATAATTATATATTATATTTTAACTTTGTTGTTTCATTTGACCCTTAATTAATATGTTGCTATAAAAAAGCATAAAAAATGCAAAAATTTAAATGTTTCTGTTAATTAATATGTGGTCATGAAAGCATAATTAAACTTTTAGAAGTATATTATTTTGTACACTATTTGCATTGTAGAAACATTTGCAACTCTTTCCCACTGTAACTTTAACTTTGAAGTGAGTCCACAGATGCCTTTGGTCGTGTACTCTAATCTAGTGTTAGAGGATTTGTGCACGAGAGTGGTTTACGACAGATTACAGCCATCCTTTAACAAGACTGCAGAGGGAATATGTCCACCACTTCATGGTAAACAGCCGCCATCCATATCACTCCTGTCCGATGTTCTTAGACTCGTGATGGATAGATGGACTGATATATATGGAAGCCCTGTCTATCTATTCTTTTATCACACTTCTGCCTTCAAGCAGTAGCTGCACTGTAGACAAGCTTGACAATTGTCTCTAGTCTCTCTGTAGGATCAGTTAAGAATGCTCTGTCAGCTTCTCTGATGCACTTGAGAGGGAAATATAATTACTGCATGATGATTTACACCTCAAAGGTTTATAAAATAAAGACAATCTAGTGGGTTTGGCTTTATGTGTGAGTGCAACAGTAGACAAGTATCGTTTCTATAGTGTTAGATCCAAGTGTTCACATGAAAGAAAAAGAGGAGGATATAAACAAACAGGATTGTCACTGAAGGTGAGGGGAAAACTGAAGGCAAATAAAGGCAAGAGCTGTACATCTCTCCAGAGGGAGGAGAATATCATCTTCACGTGCCACAGAAACTGATATGGAGAAACCATAAGATGTGCGCACCATGTCTTCCCTATTACCTGTCTTCCTAACCCCCTTACCAAAGGAAGGTCTTTTCCCCCCCTTGGTTGACATTTCTTTTTCTTTCTTTTTTTTTTTGCTTGCCTTTGATCATAAAGAGCAACTTTAACATGAATGTAGTGCATGACTTATATCACTACAGAAAACATGAATATTTATTTCTGTCTAAAATTGCCTGCTATTAAACTGTAAAATACACTTAAAAAAATAATATCATTATTATTATTAAGTCTACACTATATCAAACAATCTGTTTTTCACACTGGAAATGTCACATTTCACAGCCTTTCCCATTTAAAATTTTGTATAATCTGCTAATATGTACATTTGTGAATCCTGTCTAGCAGGTTAATAAAAATGATTGTATATATGTAAAAATGTTTCCACTCTGATATGGAGTCATAGCACAACATAAACGTTTCATTTACTGTACAAAGCAAATATATATTTAATGAGGTATGAATAAGCATTGCCTAGACTGCTAAGCAGTCCACCATAACATTTAGCACTGCATTGTGTCGGACTTTAACCACAAGACTTAGAGAAGAAATGAATGATTTTTAATAAAGCTGCTCTGAACCAATGTGCACTGGCACTATATAAATAAAACTTGATATAAACGTTTGGCATTACACTTTGGGGTTATACAGTTATACTAACTGCATTTCAAAAACATAATGTGTACACACTGCCTCTAAACGGGGTCATTCCTATAGGCTCCTGTATTCCCCAGATTTATATGGCACTTAAGAAACATGAGTTGTATGTTCCCAGGCTATAGTGTGTTCTAATCACTCAAAGATTACTGGATACTGTTATGGTTAGAATAATGCAACTGGAACTAAGCCAGCTGCTCTGAACATCTACTCAGCTTTCCAAATTATTTCATTAAAGTCATCCACAAAGTCTTCCTTCTCAAGTGAATTAAAGCTGCGGTAGGGAACTTTTGACGCTCTAGCGGTTAATAAACAGAACTGCTTGCGTCTTGCGGAAAAACATCGTAGCCGGAACTACTTCTCTCTGTTTATGTCTATGAAGAATCACAAAGGTACTGGGTTACTCCGCCGCGGTATCCCCGAAGCAATCTAAAATAGTCCGAATATAAACACTTATTATAGGTGCAACCTAGTGATTCAGGACAAGCCAAAAACACGGTTTGGAAAATGGATTCATGGTGTACTCGCTTATTATATACATTTTTCTACATTTTGAACACAAACAAAGTTACGGACCGCAGCCCTGATTGGTTGATTTCTTACCGGGAGTGGTCTGTAACGGCAAATGGCAATAGAGCATCACAGTCCCGCCCACAGCTGGTGCCGGAAGTAAAAATTCAATGCAATTACTGCATTGACATTTGGGGTATAAGCCATAAAAACGTAACCATACATGGTAGACGTAAAACCAATTACGGCTGTACTAAGCGATAGTATATGCTCATATAAACGCAAAAGGAAGGATCATGGGGCACTAACTTTGTTTTGATATAAATGCCTTTTATTCGTGATGTCTTGGCTAAGTACTTCATTACCCACAATCCTGAACAATCCAACAATTCCACAATGTTGCATCTGATTGGTTGAGCCATAGACAGTAGGTGGAGCTCGTGTAACCGTCTGGTTAAACCCCGCGAAGGTCCGTGAAGACTGACGATCATTAATAAAAAAATTAAATTAAATTAAAAACCTGTGTTGCGTTTTTGCACGGTAGACTTATCAGTGCAATCATGATCTCCTTGGCTGCCATGAGAGTTTTGCAGGGAGGTTGGTAACTTAGCTAGGCTACTGTAGCCTTCATATGGTATGAGTCATATCAAGCATTTTATAATGCCACTGTCAAAACAATATTTAGCCTAGGCATACCTTTTTGTAGCCTGGTAATACCAGACTCTGCTACTTCACTTTGCTTCGTAGACAGAGTCTGGAATGGCATAATAGAGAAGTGTTTTCTCTCTCGCTAGGGGGTGCTTGTCTGAAGTTTAAAATCATTGGTTACCCGTAAGCCAATCAGATACGTTTAGTTATGACTTATGTTATGCCCCTGTGCAGCGGCATCGAAGCACAGACATCATGCATCAAACTCAAATCTATGATTGAACTTCCACTGTAAACCTGTTGTAAACACATGATGATGCGAGTGAAATACCGGAGTGAACATGGCTGTAAACGACTTTTGCAGTTTGAAAAAGAGTTGAATGTTCTCCATAACAGAGCGAATTGCATCCCGTGTCTCGTTTCCCATTTCCGCGGTCGTTTCTGTTTTCGATTTCTCTAACCTACAATGTAAAACTCGGCGCTTAGCATCTACGTCACGGCTCTCAGCCCGCCCTCTGCTCGTTGATTGGCCCGGCTGTTTCCAGACCGGTGGCAAACAGAAAGCTCTGACGCTGTATCAGACTGAGTACAGAAGCTAAATGAAATTGAGCGGAAGTAGGAAGTCTGACGTAGTCAGGCTAACCTTTTTGTGCATTTACTGAACATTTGTGTAATGGCAACGACATGTGTTGACGACTGAGCGGTGATTGCAGTCAGGTACAAAGCACTGCACCATGTTGCTGACGTTATTGTTAACCACTTTCACACACGCACAGAATATACACGATGATAAATATACAAATCAATACACAATACCTATATAAAACACTATTTATTTACAAGATTGTAAATTCACTACATTCACTATATAAAATAAAATTCACTGGAGGAAAAAGTTCGCGCGAGCGGCCGTCATCAGATTTGGAAGTCGCTTAAAAGGCTCGTTGCCTCGTTCGCGGTTGTGGCTTCAGTCGAATTCAATGGGGCGCGGTGGTTTATGGGATGAGTAGTTCCTGCGCTCGAAATGAAAATATGTACACAGTCTTGTACCCAGGGGCGTCGCACACGTGGGGGATGACTTTTCCCGGGTGAGAGGGTTCAACACCCGCACGTTTTCTGCAGTTTTTCCGCAGTTTTGCACAAACGCCTTACTACAGTTGCTCCTCCGTTTCTCTGGCCGCTCTGTGTCTGCGCTCGCTGCGCTGCCTCCTCCCCCCTCCTTCTCTGACACTTGGTTTGAGTGTGACCGGCTGATAATCGGCTGCTCTGCCTTAAGTCCCGCCTCTCTTGGGGTGTTATTGGTCATCTCGTGCTAAGGAGGCGGGAACTTATGGTTATGGTTATTTACATATCCCTTTTCCAGGTATTTTGAATGAGTTTTTATGCTTTCGAGGTTTTTAAATAAGCTTGATATTTGTTTGGGAAGATGTTCTGTTATCGTTTTGTTGACATGTCGAGTGTTTTCGGTATTATATTTAGTTTTTTAGACTAATGCTAATTGTTTTTATTGGGATACTGTTGTTGTTTGCATACCTGTTGAAGAACTATGAAAGAAAAGTGTATATTATTGTAATGTTTAAAAACAGTAAATTGTTACATTATTTATGCTACCAGAGAAAACGCTTTATGTGGGCGTTTTTTTCTCCCCTTTTCTGATTTTTTTTTTTTTTTTAATGTAGCATGTAGAACTTTAAGCCCTGCATTTTGTACCCCTCTGTCGCTGCATTCATCATTTTTTATTGTTTATAAACAAACCACATCCATCCCCCACACTTTTGAAAAGCTTGCTACGCCCCTGCTTGTACCTTTGACTTTTTTTTGGAATTTCTCTTACTTTTTTCACTCGAAATGATATGTTATATGCTTATGAGTTCAGCCGTAGCTGGTTATCCTCACACATGCTCTAAAACTCTTTAGATACGGATTTCCCCGAAAGTCAATGGGAGAAATGAATGGGAAATTTACTTCCGGCACCAGAGCTCTCTCGGGCTGTGGGTGGGACTGTGATGCTCTGTTGGACCACTGGGAGGAGCCAGAGGAGCTTGATTTTTTTCACAGATTATCTGTCTCATATTCTACTGTCAGGACATAATGACAGGTTTAATAATAAATATGTAAAAAATATTTTTTTTACAAAAGTTCCCTAAAGCACCTTTAATAAAGGGGTCTTTATACATGTTGTTTAGTTTAACTTTTATTAAATTGCACCTTTTATTCTGGTTTAGGATTAGGTTACTGTTAGAGAAAATAAATCATGATTTTTAAAGTTTACCTAATGTGTGTTAACAGACCACTGGAACCTGGTAATATAAGACCATTTTTTACTTGTTCATTATGTGCCATATATATCAGGGGAACATGGGGTATGCTAGCTTCTAAACCGGTTTGAATGTAATCAGAAGCATTTTTCAAACCAGAATTGGACTCTTCGGGCAGAATAAACTGCAATGTGAACAAGGGCAGCATGATTAAATTGCAGTTTTACTGTAAAAATAAAAAATTGTGATTAAAGGTTTGTGCTTTGTGAAGTTTAGGCAAATATTTTTTTTTCTTTTTTTTTTTTTATGATAGATCTGTCCCACTTTATATTCTGTCCCTATACCTGTGTACTTACATAGTAACTAAATGTAAACTTTAACCACAGTGTAAGTAGTAAATAGTATCTATAAGTGTAATATTTCTGTAACTATACAACCCTCGGGATGGTTTGTGTAGTTACACATACCATTCAGTGGTTTGTTACATATGTGTAGTTACATAAATATTAGAGCTGTAGATACTGTTCCAATGTGTACTTACATAGTTACATACTATGTATACATCTAGTTACTATATAAGTACACAGGTACTAGGGACACTTAATATACAGTGGGACCAAATACTAAACAAAATAAGAGTCAAAATGTTTATTCTGAACTAAACACCAGGAGCCATTTAAGTTTCTCTTTTGTTCACAGCAGCCAATTATATATATACACAAGTCAAAATGTGCCTCAAAAACAAATAAAATTAAACCATTAACCTGTTATAGATTAATCACTGCTGCAAAAATGTGCTTTTCAATGACTAGTCAAAGTATGCCCATCACAAGTTTCTCTGTTTTTTTCTGAATTATTTTTTTTTTCACTAACATTAACCCTTGGAGCTACACTTACACATCTTGACAGCTCAAAGCCTCCTGGAAAGAATGAAAAAAAAATTGTCGCTCACATCTCTGAGCAAACTAAATCGTTCTTGCATCAGAACCTCATTTCCCATGAGCCCCTGCAGGCGTGACCCTCATCCTCATCTCATCTTACAAAATGATATAAGGGGTTCTATACAGCACAATCTCAGAGGACCACCCAGATCCTCTCTGTCATGTGAAAACATGCTCCACCACAACTAGACCTCCAACCTGAGTGTGACCCAGAGATGAAATCTCAGCTATCCCATCATCTACTTCAGCATCCACTCAACGTGGTCAGGTTCAGAGCATCTGCTTTGACAGAGCTGCAGAGGCTTGTGTTGACTGATCTCAGAGCAGTGTTACCATGGGCTCATGTAGAGATCAATCTTCAATGCAGAGCAGCAGGTGCACTGGAGCTGATTACTCTGACAAGCCAGAGCATGAGCTCAGGAGAATGGATTAGATTCTGGGCCTTGAATCAGTCTCTGTACATTTAACATTTTATAGAGTAAGGCAGCATGTTCCAATGAAGTGGGTCTTTTCATTATTGATGGACCGATACACAGCAGCCCTAAAAGTCTTTAGACACTTTGGACACTTATGTAACACTTATAAATCTGAATGTCACTGCATTAGATACAAAATAATAAATCAGTAGAAACAAAATAATAAATAAAGTGGCATCTAATAAAAATAAATAAATAATAATAATAACTTTTTTGACAACCACTTTCCTTCACTTTCTTTTTATGTCTTATAAATAATGCTATTTGGTTTGATATTTTAATGTTTTACCTTTCAAACGTTTGTTTATTGTTTAAATACATACAATGTTTTTCATAATAATATTCTGAATTTATGAATGATGTCTATTTGATGAATAATGTATTTCCAAACCACAACTGGTTTAAAATTGAAGAACAGGCAGATGCAGTTGGTAATTAGTAACGGAACGCCAAGTTCATAGTTCCTCCCACGTACTATGCACCTGCAAGAATTGTGAATAAGACAATATCTGTCTCATTAAGTCAAAATAATCTTAAATAAAATGTAAGCATATGTGCAGCTATAAACATGATATGTAAATAAATATGGCCTTTAAAAATGTTTAATGGGGGTCTCTTCAGCAAGTTTCACTGTAAAACAGCCCTGTACAGGGCACTAGAGTTTTGGGGAATTGGGGTGTTGACCATTATGTTACTTGTAGTGCCTAGAACAAATCGCCTATATCAAGGTGATCTGGCCTTCGCTGTGATAGGGCCGAGACTTTGGAATGAATTGCCTCTGCAAATCAAGTCTGCCAAATCACTGTCAATCTTTAAGAAACCGCTGAAAGAACATCTAATGTTGGTAGCATAAAGTGATTAGATGTGGTGTTTTATATGTCAGTGTGGTGTTTTATGTTGCAAATGCTTGTTTCCATTCTTGTTCTTTTTATGTGAAGCACTTTGGTTCAACCTCGGTTGTGTTTTAAATGGTGCTATATAAATAAACAAGATCAAGAACATATCATCCACCGCAAGCCGGTGCAGTGTGTGGGAACATGTATCTGTATTGATTTGTTCTATGCGTCAAGGGGTCCCAGGGTTGAGATTCACTGAGTAGGATGGGGCAGTGATGCTGGGTGCAACTAAATGTGAGGCTCAACGGCCTCATATCACACAATCCTCTTGACTTCTTGAACTGACATTTTCTTTAGAGCGCTATTCAGCTCAAACCCTGCCCAGCAGCCAATTTCATTGGTTTAGCTTACGAGGTATGCCTGCATTTCTCATTGCATTTTAAACTGCCGTCAGGGGGTGAATCCACCAAAAGTGTTCGAGCAGTCATCTTACTATTCCTTACCAGCTGAGAGCATCACTGACCAACAGCCAAAACACTGGATCTAAAATTACCTGATTTGAAGCTTATCAGGCACAAATTATTATTATTATTTTATTTTTTTTTAAGTTATGTGTATGTCAATTTATTGTTTCTTCATGTGTTATCTGCAATGTTTATGGTCTTTTCAGACAGGATAAGTGATATAGATGTATTAAACATACGATCTATAATAGAGTAAAGTGAAGCTACCACGCCACCATATTGGTTCATTCTAATATTTAATTAAACATACATAACAGTATACCTCTATGAAAAATGAAATGCTATGTTAGTAAAACGCCATAAAATTTACATGATTCGTAAGAGTCTGAAATAGTTGGTGCTCCATCTGGACATGTATACCACATGTATATTTAATGGGGTGACATCTGCTGCTTATAAAAATCATCAGTGTTTGAGTACTATAATGATGAATGCATATGTCAAGATATTAATAAAACCTGGTCATCTAATGCTCTTCTACCTGTATGCCTATTAGAAGAGCAGTATTGGTGAAGCTGCACCTGTACTGTGTAAAAAGTCACTCCAGCCGAAAATGTTCTCAATCCCTGAAAAAATATGTAGATGTTTCAGGAATTACATAACATATTATATTTCAAAAATATATAAAGCCCTTTCAAAATGCAGTTGGCCCACAGCTTGCAGTATTACTAATCTTTACCTTGAGGCTGTATATAGATCTTCTTGCTCTCACATACCTGGAACAAATGGTCAAGAAACTAATGTTTGACCCCTACTGGACATTAGTAGTAGTGTGAGATGTGTGTTCCCAACCTACCGACCAATTCATTTCAATGACTTCTCCACTCATTTATGTTTACTAGGGGAAAAAATGTTAATAATAATAATTCTTAATTAATTCTAAATATCTCTAATTCTATTATTTTACTAATTTTAGATATTAATATATTACTTTATGAATTACCCTGGAAGGCCTGCAGATGAAAATAGACCTAGATGTCAATCGTTAGTATTTCTATTTTTATGATAATAGTTATCCATGTTCAGAGTTCATGCCCAAAACATATGTTGGCTAATACAATAACAGAAAAAAAAATGATTTGCCTAAATCAACACCAGCTGAGGAAAAAAATAAAACAAATAAATACAGGAGGAAGGTAATAAAATAATAAAATGTAAATGGCTGGTTGAGACAAAGTGGATAATTTCACACGGACAGAGGGGGAATTGGCTGGATGTTATCAATCCTGGGAGAAGGAGACCCCTGGTGTGTGTGTGTGTGTGAAACATGGAAATAGTTATTTTAATATTGTGCTATAACAGGACTGAAGGCAGTATATTGCATCTGTAGCTGTTAAATCCTTTTGTATTATAAAGCATCAGCTAGCACAGAACTCGTCTGTCTCCCTCCTTTTTTCTTCTTCTTTAACCTATTAGGAATAAACACTGGAATTTGTATTAACACATTTACTCAATATCCTTTCAATGTGCCTATACTTTAAATGTAATTAAGACATTTCCTACTACATACACTACAGTTATTTTTTTTTCTTACTTCTCTTATGCTCACCAAAGCTGCATTTGATAAAAATTCTGTAAAAACAGTAATATTGTACAATTTTATTACAATTTGAAATGACTATTTTCTATACAGGTATGAATATATTTTCACAACAATCTCTCTTATGCAACAAAAAGTCAATACTATCTTTGATGATTTCAAAAACTTTTTTAACCTCTTTACTGCATAGAAGTTCATATCTAGTACATGTATGAAAAGTGTTCTTGACAGCTGCTGAAAGTTTGCTCTGGCATGTCAACAACAGAGGTTCTAAGAACCCAGAGCCACAAACCCTAACATTTCTTACCAAGAGCACCTCGGCACGTTCTTTCAGTTCATCAGTGAACACCACAGCAAACCTGAGTGTAAGAGAGAGAGAGAGAGAGAGATGAAGAAAGTGAGTTGACACATTTGACATGTAAAGAAACATGATAAGTCTGATTTCTGCACCGGCTTGAAATAGAGGTTCACCCCAGTGATTATGTTCAAACATTTTCATTTCACCACAATTCCACTCTTTCCCAGACATCAAAGCTGTCAGTGACCGTCAAAGTAACACTTAAAGTCAGGCTGATGAAGAGGAGGACAACGTTTTCAAAAACATTTTCATTACAAAATATATTGTTAAAATAAAAAAAATGGTTAAAAGTAAAATTTAAAATGTACATTTCAGAATTGTTTTATTTTTACTTTTATTTTCAATGTGACCTTGATGTTTCTACATTTCTCAAAACCTTAAAACTCCCCACCCAACTTCAAATTACATTTTACATCCCAGACTTTCACTGTGGTTCTGGTATTTGAAGCTGTGTTTGTATTTTGTCAAGAAAAAAAGTCATGAAGTTTGGACTTTGCCTCTGTCTTGCTGTGAAGCCTCATCCTAAAGCTCCCTTTATTCAAACTCAGACAGACGCACACACAGCACATGTATAAGACATAAGGTCCTCTTTGATTTTTTGGGGAGGGTTGTGCTAACAATGATTTTGAAAAAAGAATAAGCTAACACAGTGTTGTTATTTTTCCACATTATTGCAACTAAAGGGTTTCCTTACATCCCCTGTCCCTCGGCTGTCTTTCAGGAGATGTTGAAGGTTAGTCAGTAAAGGCAGCAGCATGGGGTCTTCTCTTGGAGATGTGTTTGAAGTGGAAGGGATCTTTTCACTCTTATGCTCCCTCGTGACAATTATTCCTTTAAGACTGTCAAAAGTGTGTGAGTCTGCCTGAACTAATCAAACAGATCACATGAGTCTAAAACACCTGGCTAATGAATTGAAACCAAAGCTGTCAGGTTTTGGGTGCAGATTCAGTCAATCACAGATGAAAAAAGAGGAGAACAGTACTTGTCAATAGTTAGGAAAATGTATAATCTTCAAAAATACAGTAAAAAGAGTAATAAAAAAAGAGTTGTGAAATATTATAACAATTTAAAATAACTATTTTCTATTTGAATATATTTTAAAACATAATTTATTCATGTGACGCAAAGCTGAATTTCCAGCATCATTACTCCAGTCTTGAGTGTCACGTGATCCTTCAGAAATCATTCTAATATGCTTATCCAGACCATCTTATCCAGTACAGATCAGAAGACTAGTAAAGACTATTCTTAGAAGAAGATATCCACAATACACCTATATTACAATATACAATAAACTTATATAATCCTCTTTCATATTGTTCATGTACAATTAAAAATCTTTTCATCACCCCTCACTCTAAACCTATACAACTCTCCTAGTTTTTGTGGAGCACTAACGTTTCGGAAATTTTTTCCATATTAATTATTATGTGAGAAACAGACACATTGCATTTTTAATTGCATGGAAAAGAACAAAAATCTCTTTAAAATCTCTTCTTTTGTGTTCCACAGAATAAAGGAAGTCACAGGTTTAGAATGGGTCGTAAATTACATAATTTTCATTTCTGGTCAAACTACTCTTTTAATTATGTCTGACTTGAGCAGGGGTGCAGGATAAGTGTCAGATTTCATCAAAGTAAACCTGGCCTGACCTTCCACAGAACTTCCTCCATCACAGCTCGCGTCCCTCCACACACCACCCCAAACGACACTCTAGCATCTGCAGAGAAATGAAAATTCACAACAAATACATAAATCCCTTATTTCACTTATTCACCTCCTCTGAAGTTCAACTTTTAAATCCTTAGAGTGAACAAAGTCTTTGAGGCATGAAACAGTGTGTTTATCTTGCCACAGGGGGAAGTAGTCATCCATTGAGTGGACATTTCGGGCAAAGACTAAAAAAAAAAAAAAAAGAGAGCGAAGTAGCCTTCAATATTAAGACATTCTGTGAGTAAGAAATAAGAATGTGAGTACCGATGTATTAGTCAATAGACAGTTTTCTAAATCAAAGCCATAAACTGATAGAGGAAGTTTATGACAATATATCATATGATTAAATATCATATAAAAAAATACTGTAGATGTTGGGGTACCATGGCACAGTGATGGTAATAACATGGTATATACTATGTATATAATAAAATGATATTTCAAATAATACCATGGTGATATACTTTTTTGTAAGTGTGGAATTTCAGTTATGACAAAAAATACTTATTGGCTAATCATATGCATGTATATATAATGCATTGTCAAAGAAAAAAAAAAAAAAAAAACTTTAGGGGTGCATGAATGATAAAATGGCTGAAATTGAAAAGTCAAGAATTAGAGAGCTATATATAAGGAGACTAATGACAAAGGATTGTCATCACCTGTGCAATTTAATTGGAGTGCAATTACTGTGAAGACAGGACCAGACTAGAGGAATTAAAGTGCCTATGGTGAAGTGCCTAAGGAGAAGTGAGCTCACTACGGAACACCCAGGAAAACAGAGACTGACAGTGTGACAGTGAGCATAAATAATCTAAATGTTAAAGTAGGCAGAAATGAACATGAACAATCAAATATCCAATATTAGTCGATACCAAAAATAAAATAAAACACTAATAACTGATATGGCATCAATATAATATGCATCCCTAAACAAACAAACAAAACATACTATAAAATGTATGGTGTAGTTTGCAAGTAGTTACTCCCACTTTATCTATCACCAGTGAAAACACAAATTGCATGACAGAGCTCTAGTGGACAGTACCACTAATGAGACAAGATACAGTAGATGTGTGTGTACAGTATGTGTGTGTGTGTGTGTGCAGGCAGGGCTCTGTGGTGCCCCACTTCAGAATAAAATCAATTGCATCTACGAGATGCTCTCACTAATAAGGTGAAACCAACAAATGCATGTATTTTTTGAGAGGCCGTGGGATGTTTCACCTAAAAGAAGCCTGCCTCCTTTGAAAAGATGAATGGCCAGCACAGCCTCGCGGCTCTTGTGTCATCAGGGACGATACATCAGAGGTAGAGCTGAACTCTCATATCACACAGTACACAAGTATGTCCTGCGGCCACGGTATGATTACTGCAACCCAAACACACACACACACACACACATACTGTATAAATCAGTAGCTCTAATAAATTGGCTCTGAGCTGTTCTTCAATAACAGACCTTACAACAGTTCTGTGGCTGAATCATGGTACTGTGATGTACTTAATATACCATGGGACTTGATATACATCATGATATTTCCAAGAATACCATGCTATTGCGATGGTACGTCCACAAACTTATACTTATTTGTACAACAGCTTGTTGTATGTGCATTATGTAGTGCAATATGTGACATAATGAGACATAATATTATACACGTTGATTTAAGATGCTAAATCATTACATTTGAAAACTGATCACCTTTCAGGGTTAATACTACTAGGATAAGCTCTTTTGTTGACTTGATCATCATTCATCATGTCTCTGGTGTTACTGTGTTGTGTTACTGTGTTTCCGTGCTGTTTTTTTATTTTATTTTAAATTTAAATAAATCAATCATAACTTCCCTATTTCTTGCATTTTCATTATTTTTTTTATAACTCTGACTACACGTGCTGAAAAAATTGAAAAACTAATTTCATAAAATAATTTTATGTTAATAAAGAAGGTAATACCAGTGACAAAAGAAAAATGGTCCATGTGGTCTTGAAATAATTGCACAAAAAAGCTAAAAAGAAAAATAATTAAGCTGTCATTTGTATGTGTTCATAAAGCCAAAAGGTAATCTAATAATATGATCTAAGATTAAATGTTAGAAAAATAATACAATTTTAAGACATTGTGCCATACCACACTAATGAACAATGAGAGCTCGCCTGCCAGCAGATGGATGAAGCGCACTTCTTTTGTGTCATGACTCTGATAACCTCATGCTGCTGTGGTCATGTCAGAGCAGCAACCTCCTGGACACACACAAACACAGATTATTTCACCACTAAAGTCTGAATGAGGAAAAAAAGGTTCAAGTTGTGAAAGTTTTATTCATCTCTTGGTTGTTAAAAATCTGTCAGTTATATGAAGTCGAGCAGCTCTAGAAGATCTGTGTGATCTGTCGGTCTACATGACTGACACTCAAACACTTTTTACTTTTGATCAAATTCATTTTTGAGTCAGTTCACAAGTTAACTACTCGTGTGAATAATTAGTGTTGATGACAAACTGTTAATTTGTAATACAATTATATTTATTAATTTCTTTTTTCAGAATATATAATGAACCTGAAAAAATAATAACAAATTTTTTCCTAAGAGGTGTATGCACACACACACACACACACACACTCACAGATGGAGGGACGGATGGATAGATATCCAAATAATGTGTGTTTTTACAGCATTGCATTATGTCATATTTAAAATTAATATATTATCATATATGGCACACATTTACCAAAATTTTCACAATGTAATGCAATTTCATGTAAACATTTATATATTAATGTAATAAACATTAGTATTATACACACACACACACACACACACACACACACGCACATGCACACACATATCAAATACAGTAATTAAGCTGTTTACTTTTGTTAAGTCATTATTATTAATTAGTTTAGTTTATCAAATCATATGGCTCATTCTACACTGAATATTTTGTGTCATGGATGAATTATAGATAGTACAAAATATGAATACCTGAATAAATTAGTTCTTAACATAATAGAAAACAACAACAACAACATAATACTAGAGATGTCAATATAAGCATATGTTTCTAAGAGGTGTATGCACAATATATACTGTATGTATATATGTATAATTTTTTAAACAGAAGCCTGCAAATCATAGAAAACATTGTAATAAATGGCTAATAAAAATTTAATTTATTACCAATCTATTTAAATTATATTCATAATGATTCATAATAAATGTTGATAATGCCCAGCTGTGACCTAATAGGACTGTATTTGTATATAATGTAATTCACTATGTCTAAAAAATCCAGGGATAAGACGCAGATTGAGAAGCCCGATGCCTACATTTAATAGAAAAAAAAAAAAAAAAAAACATATCGTAAAAAGGGTGTGAGTAACCACTGATCTATATATTCTCTATTATAGGTCAGTGGATTAACCATAACCTAGCTGTATTTAATTAAATGTACCTGACAGGCAAAGCATCACACAGGAAGTTTCGTTGAAGAATCGATTGGCTTCAAGAAGACTAGCCTATAAAATAAACCCTTTATTTTACCTCTTTATCCAATCAGTAGTGGCCTTTGGTTTTAATGCCATTTTTAACTCGCTTTGTATACACACCGATGAGCCTAACGCCCCTCTCTGGCGCTGGATAAGCTCATCCAGATGAGACTCAGATCTGGTGAGTTCGCTGTGGGCGCGTCACGTGGACGCCTGTGAGTGAAGCGGGTGTCACGCGGTAGTATTCAGTGTTGCCAACTTAGCGACTTTGTCGCTAGATTTAGCGACTTTTCAGACCCCCATAGCGACTTTTTTCCAAAAAAGCGACTAGCGACAAATCTAGCGACTTTTTTTGACAGACCTTATTTAGTCTCTGAGACTCTCCGGTACTGCCGCACGAGCTCTCTCTCTCTCTCTATTTCTCCCAGCGTGCACACACGCCTCACTCTCTCTGCATCTGCGAGCAGAGAGGAGCACTTTCAGTTAAAAAAAGATATTCTGTTGCTTCTAACTCTATTTTACATACAAGTATAGCCGAAATCACAGTACAATCATTATCTTAATCTTATGTGATTTCATTAGACAATGTCGTAAATAGGATTTTAGTGCAGAGATTAACATCTTTGAGAGCTGGTTATGTATTCTTAACAGGCGCGTTTCAGTCATTATAATATTAATTCAGTTGTTGGACAACAGAAACATTCAAATATAATAATAAAACTTTTATTGAGAATTTTGGCTGCCTTAAAATGCAGTACATGAGCACAGAAAGGGCAAGATAATATGACGCACTTACGTCATGAATATGCTAATTAGCATATTACGTCATCTAGCGACATTTAGCGACTTTTCAGGCAGGGTTTAGCTACTTTCCATTGAAAGAAGTTGGCAACACTGGTAGTATTGTGACTGGCTGTTTACACTCGGAGACCACAGCTAAACTTCATGCAGTCAGACCTTTAGGAACTTAAGTTAATATAATTAATAACATGTATCCCGTGGACATTGGTGAACACGTTGCGGGCTGAATGTGGAGCAGTGCTAAGTGTACAAGAACGGTATGTTTACTCATCTTTGCATGTTGTTGTTAGCCTGTTTACTGAGTAAAATATAAGTTGCTGACTGCAGCCTTTCTTATTGTTTTATGACTGATTGAGATATACAAATAACTCGGTAAGTTTAAACAACACGTGAGACATTATAAATTAGAATGTTGCACTCTGTCGTGATTTATTTCCTGAATTCTCATCACTGCCTGATTTGTGTTTTATTTTTATTTTTTATATTTTTGGTATCACATGCTTTTAATATAATAACAGTGGTTTTGTTGTTGTTCTAGGTTTGGATTTTGGTCAGCTGACCGCCTCTTGAGAAACAGCATATCAGGCCATGGCTGGCAGGGATGTAAACGAGAGCACTCCTCTTTTGGACAACTCTGGAGCTCCGACCAGATCAGAGTCGGTGTTCAATGGCAGGAGACTGGCATGTGCTGCTATACTGCTGGCAGAGTCTCTAGAGCGGATGGCCTTCTATGGCATCACCTCGAACCTGGTGCTCTTCCTCAACAGTAGCCCCTTCTATTGGGAGGGCACTTCGGCCAGCCAGGCCCCCTTGATCTTCATGGGAGTCACTTATTTGATATCGCCTTTCGGTGGCTGGCTGGCAGATGCGTTCCTTGGCAAGTTTGCAACCATAGCATTGAGTTTAGTTCTGTACCTGATTGGGATGCTGCTTTTCCCCTTTGTGGCCAACGACAGAACCAGGGCCTCTCTGTGTGGAGAAGAGATGGCATTCCCAGTGCAGTCAGCAGAGTGTTTCTCTGAAAACGGGACTGTGCCTGCCAATGTGACCTGCATGAATCGGCCGTCCTACTGTGGGCCTGCGATCTACAGTGGTCTGGTGCTGGTGGCTGTTGGGGTGGGAGCTGTCAAATCAAACATCACTCCATTCGGGGCAGATCAGGTAATGCAGGGGATTGCAAAATGGGGTCTGGGGAAGTGATAGGAAGGGAGTGCTTGGGGTCCATGGAAAAGTTTAGATAAAACAGTGAAAAAATAAATCAATTAAAGAAAATAAATGTAAAACTTTTAAATAAAACTTTACTAATATTTGTTTTTCTTTGCAGTATAAATGTGGTCTTTATAATTTAAAACATATAACAGCTTTTAAAATTTCTGGGATATTTGTGGTTCCCTTGGCCATAGTCATTTTGTCAGACTTCCCTTAATTCAGAAACACTTCTGGGCACTTTCACTTCACTTATTAAATGACAAGGAGCATACCACACATTTCTGAGGTACTTTGAGTCTGATTTAGCCTTGTGGGCTGCAAAATGACTTGTGTCACAAGATCAAAATTCCAAAGCTTTTTGTTGAAATGGCTTCTATGGTCACTACCAAGGTCTGTTTTTCAGATTTGAAAAAAATGTTTTTTTTTGAGCTACAGTGATATCTGCAAACTTAATATGTTGTATTATTGAGGAGAATTAAATGCTGAAGAAATTCAGTGATGTAATGTAGATTGATCCACAACAAGTACAACCAAACATTTCTTACAATGTGCAAAACAATAAAGAATCCTTTCAGTTCCGTCATGTTTTAGCACTCATTTCACTTTCACCATGACCTCTCAGTGACATGAAACTGTACAGTAGTCCAGTACAGTGGGGAATATCCCTGTCATAAGTGAACTATAAGGGAAGTATTTGCTGAATGACCATCCTCCATCCTTTTGAGCTAGACATAACACGCTAAATAAAACTGACAACTTAGGAAGTAAAACTGAAATCTGTCTTTGTTGGTTTATCTATATGTTTGACAGATTTTTTTTCCAGGTTACCTTGTCTACTGGATTATTTGACTAGTATTTGGAAGAAAATAAAAACCCACGGCTTATTTTTCAGTACAAGTCTTTAAATGTGGATGACTTGGATTAGGCCAGTGTTGATGTCTGTTGACTTGCTGCCTTGTCATAAGATCGTCATGTGTTTTTTAGATTCAATAAAGAAATTAACTGCTGGATGTACCATCTGGGTAGTATTATGGGGTGTAGATCTCATTTAAACATAGAAGAGACGGGGCATTGAACTGAATATTGGCTTACAAGTGACAATATATTGGCACTTTTCCCAAAACTGTTGAGGATCTATATCTGTTTTTTTAGCTTTATGAGAGCAGACATCTCTTTAGAAAGAATGTGCACACACTTGAGAAAAAAAAAACTTCACACAAGTTTGTAAATGCATCTAGTAAATTGTAAATCAGTACTTTAATTAAATGAAGAATGTGGGTATTGAATGTTGATGTGTTATGTTTTTGTTTGATAATGAATCAATTATAGGATCGGTTATTATGGATTTAAAAGTGATTTGACTATTAATATTAGGATAATTTTCAGTCAATAATAAAACAAGTTAATAAAATTAATGGATAATCATAAAGGACACACATGTGTATTTATGATGTATGTCCTTACAGGTGAAGGATCGAGGTCCGGAGGCAACGCGGCGGTTCTTTAACTGGTTCTACTGGTGCATTAATCTTGGAGCAATCTTCTCGCTGGGTGGAGTAGCTTATATTCAGCAGAATGTTAGCTTTTTTATAGGCTACATCATCCCTGCTGTCTGCCTCGGGGTGTCCCTCATCGTCTTTAGCCTGGGCAGAACAGTATTTATAACCAAACCTGCAGACGGCAGTGCCTTCAGTGACATGTTCCGGATCCTGTCCTCGGCCCTCTGTGGACGTGGGCCAAAAGAACCAAGTCTGCTCAGGTGAGTGCTACCTTTACTTTACTGAATAAGAACCTTATGTCTTACATCTAAATGTGACTCTTAGTTTTTACACAGTCTCAACTGTGTGAAATGTTTTTAGTGTGTTAGATTGTAAATTTATGCAGTTCTTTCGTGGGAACCTCCACACCAGATTCAGATGGCTCCATTAGTCTGTAATGTTACCCCTCTTTGATCCACCTCTCTTGTCTGTCTCATATGTGATGGAGCTATTCATCGTGTCTCTGCAGCAAAAGTTACTGTCAAGTGCCAAAGCCCCCTCTCTAGATCAAAGAACAGGGGCTTCATGAAAACATGCCACATTGTTATTTTTTTAAGTTGGCCAAATCCGTGGTCTATTCTTTCTTTATCTTTTTTACTTTGTTTCTCAAACACAGATGTGCTCAGATATTTCAGCGATGTTTTAATGAATGCTTGTTAAAATCCTTGTTTCCCTCACAAGGCCAAAGCCATCTCTACTGGATAGTGCAAAGGTGACATACGGTGGGCAATTTTCAGAGGAGAAGGTGGAGGAAGTGAAATCATTGGTTAAAATACTTCCTGTTTTCCTGGCCCTCATTCCGTACTGGACTGTCTATTTCCAGGTAAGGTTTTTATGAGTGGGTGTCTCAAGTGCTACGTCTTTCAGAACTGTTGTGTCAGTTATAGGTCCTTAAAATGTAGGGGGAATGTACAGGCAGTGTATTTTTAACCTTAATTTACTGTAGTTGTGACAGAGGATGAATAGGAAATTGCATAGGTATTTTATTAGTCTCAAGGTGTCTCATACAGAAGGAGAGGCATGGTGGTAATGAATGGTGTCGTTGGTATGTCAAATACAAGTGATGGATGTTTATAATCAAAAATTTTGTCTTTGACATATTAAGGGTTTGTGCCATTTGGAGCCTTTATGGGATGGGTGGGTTTAAAGCCCTTGAGCAGACAGGTGCTTCCTTGAAGAACTTTATATGTGCCTTGCTCAAGGTAATGCAGAAAGGACAAGCAATAAAGACTGGGATATCTCTACTACTAAAGCAGCGTTCCTTCAACAGCTGGCATGGGGCCTGTAACAGCTGAATTTATGTCACCTTACCACAGAAAAACAGAAGTTGTGTGTCAAACCACTCATAAAGTGTTTTGCAGATCTTTAAATACAATTTGTCAACATTTCCATGTTTAAATATTTCTGATTTCTGCCTCTCTCATTTTTCCAGTTAACAACCACCTTTTCTGACCTTTATTCAAGCACAGAACTCATTTATATTATAAGAAGATGCTTGTCTGATCTAATGGACATTAAAATGTTTAAATAAGTGGTTTGATAAATAACAGTTAAACAAGAAAAATAAAGAAACTGTCTGTGTGAAAGTGGATGTAATGGATCTAATGTTTGGACACATCACAGGAATCAAACCTGACATTTAAAAATGTATTGAAATGTAATGCCAAGAAAAAGTGTGTTTAAAGTTGGCAGTGGTTTGGCAGAAGTTGGGTACAGTAGGTTTGTTTTTATGAGCTGTTATTTTAAATTACTGGTTGAAAGCAAGTCATTTCCATGTTCCGCCATTTGCACAATTATAATATGGAAATGTTTTCAATCTGCTGAATATTCTAAAGTGATGTTTTTTTTTTTTTAATGCTTAATGTTGTATTAATGGGTCAGAGAACTTCATATGCTTCTGGTTGCTCATTATAGAAAGAGGACATTGATTGATTATCAAGATTGATTATCAACTGTAACGTTGGGTTGGGAAGGTTCCCCCAAAAAAGAAAAAATCAAACCGTACGGTTCTCCACATACAGTTCCGAAGGCGCAATAATATGTAATATGTAATATGGTTTGATATAGGTTCAGCTAATATATGTTTCTGGTGATGGATTCACATTCTGGCTTTCCAGACATTACAGCAACAGCGATGAGAGAAAAAAAAACCACGGACAAACCATTCAGTCTTGTTTAATGTGAATGTCGTATGCTGGAATATGAGCAATCGTGTATTTCATCATCACCCGGGTGGTGATAGCGCGTGCACAGGTGAGACCTGAGCAGCACACGTTAATATCCAGGGATGGGCAGTATTTCAAATACATGTATTTCAAATACAAAATACGATTTAATCTTAATATTTCTGTAGTTTCAAAATAAATAAAATCCTTTTTGCCTATCAACCTCTTTGTTAGACTGCTGATTTCCTGTATCAACAAGTATAGCAAAAAAATAAAATAAAAAATGTTAAGTTATGTATTTAAGTACAAAAATCATTTGACTTTTTCCAAATGTATTTAAATACAAAATAGTATTTCAAATACTGCCCATCCATGAAGAAAATCAGCAGTCTAATAAGTAGTTTTTTTTTCTAAAATTAAAAAATACTCGGATTAAATGTTTAAATGCATTTTTTCAAAGGTATTTAAATACAAGATAGTATGTTGTATTTCAAATACATGTATTTGAAATACTGCCCATCCCTGTTAATACAGTATGTGTGTTTAAAGTAAACTCAATTAAGCTTTGTGAAGATTTGTGCGTGCGCTCATCTGAAGTGCGCAAACCTGCACCTCAGAACACGTACAGATTTTAAGCAAATTAAAGAATAATCTTAAATTTATCTAAAACTGAAAATCACTGTTTATTTCATTTTTATCTCTACACTATTGCATTCATTTATGCTGTTGCTTGTAGTTAGATAGAATATTTATTAATGATATATGATAAAATATTTATAATGTTTTTATTTGAAAGTATAATTTTTCCATAAACATAGCACATACCAAACTGAGTGCTACCGTGACTCTAAAACCGTGAAATAAACCGAACCATGAAAAAGCTGAACCATTCCACCCCTAGTTGCAGGACATGGCTCATAAAATCAACACTGTCCCAATTTTATCAGGATGTCTGGTCACCCATTTGTTTTCTAGACTGATTTCTGAAGTAAAAAAAAAAAAAAAAAAAAATTGCACTGTAGATTTCTCCACACTAAGGATTCATTGAGTAATTTCCTGTGGTGAATGCAGCACTTGTAGTAATGGTAAATTGCTGTGGGTGTGTTGGGATAAGGAACATCGTATAGTCCATCTCACGTGAAAAAAGATTCTCTTCCTCCAATTACAGCGAAAGGTCATCTTTTGATGCCCTGTCATCCCATATGTTTTGTCTGCTGAGATGCTTGCCAACTGTTAGAAAGGTCATCCGGCATTGTTATTCCTCGGGGGCTTAAATTAAGGTTTGAGTAAAGGACAATGTCTCTAACTTAAAAGGAAAATGCCTAATGGCTTTTTGCATGAATAGATATTGAAGAATGTTCTCATAAAGTACTAACTGCTTTTACTGGCTGAAATATATCCACTTGCTATTTTCTTCCTCTGCCGTATTTCAAGTTTTAATCAATAGCAATATTCTGCAACAGAGTCTCTATAAGTGGAGAATGGATCGTAGTAGGCTGGTTAGTACCGCTAAATGAGATGTGAGTGCTTCCTGCTTGTTTATGTGTGCTGTTGTCTTCACTTGCAGATGCAGACCACATATTATCTCCAGAGTCTCCATCTGACAATTCCTGGAGCCGTTCCCAACTCCACAGACTCCCACCCGGTAAGAAAACCATTATTTCAGAGCCAATAATGTCAGATCACTTCCAAATTGGCCTGAAAGAAAACTATAATTGCTTTGTTAATGAAGAGTTCAATAATTAAAGCAGTTGGCCTCCTTTTTTACCCATGTTCTGGTCACTTTCCTCATCAGTTTTCCCATATTTCTCATTCTGCCATGCTATTAGAAAACAACCGTTTCAATGTCACAGATGTTTCCATTAATGATACATGTTCCCATAAATTAAACATGTCTTTTTAAAATGGATTTTCATTTATTTATTATTTTTTTTTTTTAACCATAAACAGTCTTATTAACTGTAAGGGATAACAAGACACTTTAATTTGGAATATTTTGGTACAACAAACCATGAGTAATATTATAAGTGATCACTAAATTCAACAGTGTAAAAACGATACATTTAAATGACTTGTATTCTCAGGTTTAATTTGAGAGCAAACAGCATGCCTGGGGTGATGCAAGGTGCTTGTGATGTTTGTCTTGCTGTAGAGTAAAGGCTGTTTAGGATACTTTCTGGAGACGCTGGCACGCATGAGCTACAGAAATCCTTTGAAAACTGGGGTATTAACTTCAAAACTGTGACCTTCACTAATCACAGATTAGCATCCAGCACCTGCTTTCTCATCTGAACTTGCTGTTTATTTGTTTTTTGTGCAAGTGTGCATGTACATATATACACTTTACTAGGTAAGTGAGTCAGAACCTTCGCCTTGAATTAAACCCTCTCACGACGGTTTCACACTGACTAATCCAAAATCACAACTCCGGGGCTGTCTGATCAGCAATGACAATGCAGTCACATGTTGCTTTATGACCATGGAAATGCATAGACACAAATGTAACTGGATGAGCAACTTTTGTTTGTGTGTGTACATGCCATTTCATGGCTGTCTGAAAATAATTTTTTCAGAATTAGATTCAAAGTCACATGGTAAGGACAGAGGAAGTGCAAAATGACAATGGGGAAGTGAAAGAGACGTTATTGGCTGTGTTAAATAACACATCGCTCCAGAGTGTGACCGCATGGTCATATTGTAGAGACAGTTGTAAAGCACCTCATGCTATTTAAATATCATTTTCCAGAGTACTTTCATAGTGGTCGTGCCATTTTCTACTAACATTAAAAAATATGACATGACGTGAAAGCTTGCTTAATTTAATGATATGTAAAAATGTATAACCTGAATGCACTGTAAGTCGCTTTGGATAAAAGTGTCTGCTAAATGCATACATTTAATTTAATTTAATTGTAATTTTAATTTTAAATTTTTGTGATGAAAAAAATCTGCATCTTCAAGTGCTTCACTTTCGCTGGAGGAAACCGCTGTGGTGATAGATAGATGTGGAACCAATTGCTTCCCCATGATATTTTGTAAACTGTAGTCATGACAAAGAACTGCACATATGATATTATAACAATCTATCGATAAACACACACCTTGTCCTCTGTTTCTCGCTCTACACTGCTGTGGTCTGGATTGAAGAAGGCACTGAAAGACAGGGAGGAGCCGATCGAAGTCTGCCACCGTTTTCATATGAAATTTAAAGGGGACTGTTACCCACCTAAAAAATGGCCTGATTGATGACTCAAAAAGGTCCTTCCCCAGCTTTCCTGATTCAATAGAAATCAAGTCATTTGACATTCTGGGTATAATGGTGTTTCTCTGGGGTGCATGCTCAAATGTGCAAATCCCCATCTGTCACTAGTTCTCCCACACACAAGGGCTTCCCCTTCTAAATGAACATGTGCTGCTGTAGATTTGTCTCCGTGGACCGTACAGCCTAAAGGGAATCCAGTGTGAAGTCTTAATGAGGCCAAACTGTGAGCTCTTAATTAGGAGATATCCATAGAGAGAAACAGACACCAGTAGTAATGTGGATGAAAATGATCTGATGATGGAAGGATGCAAACCGGCAATTTCAAATGGAGAAAAAAGTATTTAAAAGTGCACGGCGATGAAGGGGAGATAGAGCTCTCTGAGGGGCATATGTAAATTACCAGTGCTTAGCCAAAGAAATGTAAATGTAATGAGGGAGTAAGATGGAGAATTAAAAGTGTTAAAAGCACCAGTAGATTTGGGACTGACTGAAGCTGTAGAATTAAATTCAAACATGCGGACTGAGACACGCTCTTCACTTAACCGACTAATACTCTACTGGAGGTGTAAATGTGTGTGTGATATGCCCATGCACACCTGCAGGCATGGATGCAGAATAAACCTCTCTTAGTGCTCTGGGTGTCTAGTCCTCTGGTGTTGCATTTGTCTGATGTTATTTGATTAACGTCAATTAAAACATACAGATGGCGAAATATTGTACAGGGTGCCTGAGTTAATTACAACCAATCAGATCAAGACAAGAATGGATTGGGCTGTTTTTAACTTTTGTTACGTGGATACAGCTGAATCTACCCAGATCTGCTCAGTCAGATCATCAGACCTTGTCTTTGCAGGGAATGATGACAGATGGTTTCCCGTAGCGGCCAAACTGAACTACTGATAATCAGAGTTAAAATAGTTCTTTCCTGCATTGGTGGATTTGATCACACATTTGTGTTGTATCTGCTATTTGCTTTATATACACACTGCTTTGTAAGTGATCAGACCCAATGTTCAAGAAAGAAAAATAATAAGAAGAACTCATTTCTAAAGACTAGAATATCATAGAAACTTGTGTGTGGGATTTTTGACTTGGGCCAGTGAGCAAGAACGCTCAGAAAGCTTTAGCAACTTCATAGCATCCCCCTGGCATCCACCCAGAACACCACAGCAACAGCCTGAGCTGTGTTCCGATCGACAGGGTCCAAACACAATGTACACTGCTCTCTATACCCAGTTCACTTCACTTCACTTACAAGTTCACTTCACTTGACAAAATGCATTCATTTGGAACACCCTACAAAGTCATCAAACATAGAGTTTGAGCTATGATGTCATACTGTAAATAATGTAAATATGTTCATTTTATATACGTGTACAATGCAAATAGGTGCATTTAAATTAACGTGAATGATTTATTGGTTTAATGAATATAAATGTTATTTTAAAGCTAAACTGAGTGATTATCATCTGATGTTTAATACGGAAATAAACATAATGTAGTTATATTAGATGTATCATTTATCTTGTTTAACCATAATCATGATGCATGTTGCATTGTTACTGTTCCACTTCACACACTTTATATCCACAAATAACCACATACACACAACAGATGGGACTAATTCAACTGTTTCACTACTTCATTTTAATCAAACTTCTTTAAATACTCAGTTGATGTGCAATGGCTGCTGGGTAATTTCCCTCTCCTATTCCTGTGAAGTCATGTATTGATATTCTCTCTTTGAATTGGAATTTCACATAAAATGGCACAATACTCTGTGAGACCTTAGCAACCACACAGCAATGTGCCTACAAAGACTCTGAACACCACTTACCCTACTCATTTTGTTTTTCTTCAGAAAAAAAGTTATTTATTAACGCACATGCTTTTTTCTTTGTCAAAATGATCCTAAATTTCAAAATCAGTCATTAATTCCAAAAAGTCCTACCTTAGGTTATCTAATTTTTTTTTTCCATCACACATCAGCAGCATGTGAGTGGAGCAATCAGCCACTGATTATGAAACAGGTGCTCTGACGCATGCTATGCTGTTATATTAAAGTACTTGACAAGTGATTAATGATTTTATGGGCTATTAAGAGACCTGTCGCTCTCTCTGACTGGATGAGTTTTACAGCCATTGATCAGCATTGGCCACATGAGGGTGCTAAGGTTGCTTGAATGATTCACTTTCCTTCTATCTCTCTTTCCCAAATGCTCTCCCAGAATTCACATTTAGACTTGTATGTACTTACTTTCTCAACGGAGGATAAATAGAGAAGAATGAAGCACCTGAGTGTTATGAGTGACCTGCACATACCCTTCTTCCTGTTTGTTCCTCCTCTAGTGTTTTGTAAACATGAGTCATTCTGTTCCCCTGTTGTTCCCAGAATACATTTCGCTTCACGCCAGCTTGGCTGACCATGTTTGACGCTGTGCTGATCCTCATGTTGATCCCCCTCAAGGATAAAGTGGTGGACCCCATCCTCAAACGCAAAGGCCTGCTGCCCTCCCCTCTGAAGCGAATCGCTGTGGGCATGTTCTTTGTCATGTGTTCGGCGGTGGCAGCCGGTGAGTCAACAACGCATACACTAAATGACACATTTTTTGTGCATTATCAATACACACAACAAAGATTTCTGTGAACCTATGGTTTTTGTTCTTTAGCTTGTACTCTTGCCATACAAACAGTGTGTGTGTGTGTGTGTGTGTGTGCCGGTTTGTGAGGTGGATGTATCAAGCTTCTTTATACATATTCACAAACTGAGACTCATGTAAGAAAATGTGGGAGTGTTTGAGTGTGATAGCAGACATTTGCATACTCATTTTAAATATATGTGTCCATTTTTGCGACAGAAGGCCCGTCACAGTAGTGAACTTTCATTTCAGATTTCATAAGGTTCATTTGCTGTGTGTTCTGTTATATGTGACATTCTGTAACACACACATGATACAAAACACAGACCTAAATTACACATCATATATTCTTAACTCTTGCGCTGGGTATAGCCAACTATTTCATGATATGATACACTTCATGATTCAGTCCACTGCAGCATCATAA
>NW_020523639.1:0-43225 GCF_003368295.1 Carassius auratus
CATCAATGATAAGCCATTTCATGCTTCATTTACAAGAGCCACACTAAAAGCTGTCCTGGACCATGTGCCATGAGGGATGCTCAGCAAAAGCTGAAAAGCATTTTCCCCCACCCCACTTACTCTGTATGCATCACTAGACTGTCATATTCATTTTGTAATGCAGCCTTTTGGGATTTACATAGGTCCATGAAGATCAGTAAGCCCTGTAACTTATCTGATGGTCATGTGAGCTTCAGCGCAGTCGGGAAGATTATAAGTGTCCTCATCAAAATTCCTCATCAACAGTGACCTATTTAAGAAAACGGACAACATTGTGGACAGTCTGTCCTACTCTGCCAGCTGTCTGTGTACTTTCTTAGCAGGACGTTCAGATCCCGGTGTGTCTGGGAGACGTTGCGGCGTTGAGGCAGATCCTTATTCGGATACATGAATAAATCAGATGCTTGCAGTGATGTTGTTTCACAAGTACTGTTTCTGTGAGGATGGAGCAACCCGAGCAGTTGCTATTATAGTGGATTTCATGTGTCTTTTGAGATCTCTTCAAGCACATTTAGAAGCAAGATGACACAAAATCATTTAACCTTGTGAATTTATTCACTAAGAAATTGCTATAGGTATTAAAACCAGTCATCTCTTGCATGGTACGTTATTTGTACATCATTGAAATATGTCCTAGAAAGCCACGGAGTGAATATTTCATGTCCTGCTGATTCGTGCAAGGTGTGTGTCTGACTGTGTGTGTGTTTGGAGTGAGAGTGAAAGCAGCACTGATAGAATTTTAATAACTCTGGAGTATTGCTGTTTTCAGCTGGAGCTGCATAGCTCATAGTGGCTACATGAGTCACTTTGTGTTTGCCCATAAACCTATGGATACACACACACATTTGTTTTTGTGAAAAGTGGGGACATCCCATAGGCGTAATGGTTTTTATACTGTACAAACTGTATATTCTATGGCCCTATACCAACCCTACACCTAACCCTAAAAACTTTGGAAACTAAGGAAAACTAAGGAAACTTTTGTGCATTTTTTATTTTCTCAAAAAAATAAAAAAACTCAATCTGTAATGGTTTGATAAGCGTTTTGAAAAATGGGGACAAGGGTTATGTCCTCATAAGTCACCCTCTCCTTGTAATACCTGTGTCATACCCATGTCATTATACAAAGCTGTGTCCTGATATGTCACAAAAACAAGAGCACACGCACACACACACACACACAACACACACACACACCACACCTCCTGAAATTCTGCTCTGTTAACATTGCACTGGTAGAGTAACCCCTCTAGGCAAACCGACCTATATGTTATGTTAAGTCTGTGCTAATATCTGTTGCTTTATTGCAACATGCGACACTATTCAGATTGTGTTTCATTTTCAGTTTCAGTTGCATGCATTAACATAAGTCTGATTTCAATGTGCTGCTTTGGTGGAGATTGGCGTATATGTCATTTTTATTTAAAAAAAAAAATAGTTCACTAAAACAATGACAATTCTTTCATCATTTATTCACCCTTATGTTATTTTAAAAAGGTAGAAGTTTTTCTATGCACTGTGGAAGAATTATTGTTTGAATGAGGGTCACATGCTCTGAATGCATCATAAAATCTATTGTAATCAACATATTCCACTTATTTCTGAAGGATCATGTGACATTGAAGACTAGAGTTATAGCTGCTGAAAGCGTTGCCATTGGAGGAATTATTTACACATTACAATATATTATAGCAGAAACATTTTTATATATTATTTTACTATATTACTATCTTTAGTATATTTGATTAAATAATGCATCCTTAGGAGAGACTTATTTCAGAAACATTACACAATCTTGCAAACCGCAATATATCATATATCAATTGCTGCAAGTGATTTTCAGTGATTTCATTTTGTTTCTTCTGCAAATGATGGGATACCAGTCATACTCCAACCAAGTGTTATTTGCAGAGAACGTTGTCAAAAAGGTCAAATTCCATAATGAAGGTGCACCAGGCAGTGTAATGGCAAATTTACCCTTAGTTATGGTATTTGATGAAGGTCAAAATATATTATAACTGTTGTGGAAAAATAATATGCTTCAATCACAGACATTCCTGTCTGGGTGCAATTCAATTTATCAGAAGATGACATTGGTGAACGCAAACAGACTGGTATTTTACAACTGAGAAACTTCTCAAAGTTCACATCAACAGACAATTTACATCCATCTTTCTTCCAGAGGTTACAGATTATATTTTAGCAGCAACGCCATTAATGAGAAACAAAGAATTTTAATGAAACTGATCAATAACGTGTAATATTTGTTTCAAAGTGGTAGCAATCTAATATTGTCATCTGTTCCTGTTCTCAGTTGATGAAGATGTTTATTTATTTTCTAATGAAAGTAACGATCTGAACAACATGCTGTGAAGCGTGCTGTTTTTAATGTTGCATTTTTAATTGCTGCAAAAATGGAATATGATTCCATTGTTTCCTGGGGTAATAATCTTAATAATAATCCTTTCTTAATGGCACTACAAAATAATAATGTTTTACCAAAAAATAAAAAAAACTTTTTGCCCTAATAATGAGCACTGCATTATTAAAATTTATGAAATCTCAAAATGCAAGATAAAATTGACTCATAGCCAGCAATTAGGATGAGTTTAGGAATGATTTGAAGCTTATATACTACCAGCCAAAAGTTTAAATTAAATGGAATAATTTAGAATATAGATATTTTAGTGTTTTTGAAGTCTATTATGCTAACCAAGGGTGCATATGTCTGATCAAAATACAGTAAAGCATTAATATTGTGAAATATTATTAGATTTGAAAGAAAAGGACACATTCATTTGATCAGAATTATTAATAAAGACATTTATCTCTTTCAAATAAACTGTTCTTCTGAACTTAATCAAAGAATCCTGAATTTATTACTGTTTCCACAACTATTAAGCCAAAAAAACCAAAAAAAATTAACATTGATGATAAAAAGCGAACCTTTTTTATGTCCTTAAGTGTGATAATGTCCACTCTAATGAATTTACATCTGCATATTATGGCCAGGGAGGCTCCAGCGGCTGTCTTCTCAATGTTCTTTGTCCTTGTCTCTAGCGTCTCTTTGAATTATGGATTGAGTAAAGCATATTTGCCTCAACATGAGGTTTATCAATGAGCCCAGGCGAGTCTGGCACTGGACATCTTCCGTATGGCTGCCTTGTGCATCTGAAAAAAAAAATCTCTATGTCTGCTAGATCTTGAACGGTGGTCAGTGATTGTTGAATTTGAGGGTGTAATGCAGGTGACAGGAGCAGCACTGCAGTGGGAATATGAGTTATGGGAGCTCCATCAGTCGGGGTACTTTAGGAAGGTGCTCTTATAATAGTCTGAGTGCATAAGCCAGGTCCATTAAATGGGGGCTTTCTCACTGTCCATTCTGTAGGAATGCTTTTTAAGATCTGTATATCCGTGCTCATGACTCAAAGCCACAAGGGATGTTTTCTACATTAAAGGTGGAAAAAAAATGTGGCATGTTTTTCACATGACAGATGCAGCTCTTGGCATGGACTCTTTGGTCTTGGCAGTGGCCATTACGGAATATTAAGGGCTTGAAATGGTTGATTTGCTGCTGGCTCATGCCATGTTCCTCCAGCCTGTCTCTTGAAGTCTGTGACATTACAGGAGAAGACAGTGCGTATTCCTTGATGTGTCAGTCACAAGATCTGTTCGGTGCTGGAAAATCAAGAACTCAGTAGTAATTCTAGTGGTTACCGAAGCATTTAATTGTTTAACCTCAGATAAACCTCACTACAGTTTGTTAGATTTATACTTTCTGCCAATAGGGTGAGAAAAATACACTCAATTCACTATTGGTTCTCTGGAAACAATTTTAGTTACACTAAATGTAAACTACAGTATTAAAGCTGCAGTAGGTAACTTTTGTAAAAATATATTTTTTACATATTTGTTAAACCTGTCATTATGTCCTGACAGTAGAATATGAGACAGATAATCTGTGAAAAAATCAAGCTCCTCTGGCTCCTCCCAGTGGTCCTATTGCCATTTGCAGAAATACATCGCTCCCGTTAAGAAACAACCAACCAGAGCTGCGGTCCGTAACTTTGTTTGTGTTCAAAATGTAGAAAAATGTATATAATAAGCGAGTACAAGGTGAATCCATTTTCCAAACCGTGTTTTTAGCTTGTCCTGAATCACTAGGGTGCACCTATAATAAGTGTTTATATTTGGACTATTTTAGATTGCTTCGGGGGTACCGCGGCGGAGTAACCCAGTACCTTTGTGATTCTTCATAGACATAAACAGAGAGAAGTAGTTCCGGCTAAGATGTTCTTCTGCAAGACGCAAGCAGTTCTGTTTATTAACCGCTAGAGCGTCAAAAGTTAACTACCGCAGCTTTAAGACCTTTTTTTTTAATTATTGCTTTTACTCAATGACAAACTAAATTGCTCAAAAGTGATATTTATAATTTTACAAACGATTTCTATTTCAAATAAATAGAGCTTTTTAGTCATCAAAGAATAAAAAAAAATAGTATCACAGATTTTACAAAAACACTTGTAACTGTTGTCAGCATTGATAATAATAAATGTTTTGGAACAGCAAAAGCAAATCAGCATATTGGAATGATTTCTGAAAGATCATGTGACACTTAAGACTGGAGTAATGGCTACCCAGCTTTGCGTCACATGAAATTAGAATAGAATTATAAAATAAAATAGAAAAGTTATTTTAGTTTGCAATAGTATTCCACATTATTACTGTTTAACTGTATTTGTGATCCAATAAATGCAGCCTTGGTGGGCATAAGAGACCTCTTTCTAAAACATTTAAAAAACCGACCTCAAACTTTTGAGCAGTATAGTGTATATTTATTGAGATTACAGAATATAAATAGAATAAACACGTTTATTAATTAAATAAATAAGTGGGAATCAGACCGATATTGTGTCTTCAGTGTTAACTGTATTGCTTTATTTGTTGTGCTGTGTATTACTGATTTGTTTTCTCTCTGTTTCTGTCAAGATATTATATTCCTCAGGCCAAATGGAGTGTTTTAGAACCCAATTTTTCCCATTTAGTGAAATGATAACAGCTATGCTGTCCAGGTAATTGAGGCATCAGTGGGTTAGTGTTTAGTGGATAAAGACACTTGCTAGTGAATTTGTGTTCATGATATACTGATTCACGTCATAGGGAACTAGGGAGTGGAATGAGACACGGCCTGAAAATGATCCCTCATCAGTGTCGACTGGAGTTATGCAGGTTGGACAGCCGAGCAGTAATTATGCATGGACTATTTGCCATATCGATTGCAAATTAAGCAGTAATCAGCTTGTACATTAAATGATTCATGCATGCTTAACTCTTGTTCACTAGTTGTGCAGATAAAAGTTACACCTATCAAATATATTTGCATCTTTTGGTATCTGTTTTTTCTTCTTCTTCTTTTTCTTTTGGACAATAGTGCAATATCTTCACCCAATGATTCAACAGCAAGCTTAAATAATGCAGATAGAGATTGAAAGCTCTGTCTTGTTTTGTTGAAATATGATAAAAGGGCATGGTATATTTTTGAAGATTTTTTATACTTCTCAGTGTTTGCAGAGCTCCCAGTATGAATTCAAAATCACATAAAGCCTCCATTTGCTGTGCAAAACAGTCACTCGGAGCTGATCAGATTCTGTGGGAGGTTGAGAAGCTGCAGGTCGCATCTGTGGATGCCCTCGCAGACTGTTACCCACAATGCACCATTTTGCGTTGAATAGCTAACAGAGAAAATATGTTGTGCAATATAAGCAAGCAAGAGAGGCGAGGTGGCATTTTGTGAAATAACGAGAATGTCAAGTGAACAAAGCAGTGAAACCTGAGATTGCATAACTCAAAAATCTGTGAACAATTAAAATATAGCTGTTGCCTGCACCAGGACGTGACATCATGACAGGGTATCTTCTGTGTTCAGTACACCTGTAGCTTGTAGATCAAGTTATGGTTTGGATTCCCTTTAAGTAGACCAGGAATGCATTGTGAAATGTCCACCAAATGAATACATATGAATACAGGATGCTAAAGAATACAGCACAGGATACATTCTACTTTATGACCTATTAAAATATTTAGAGTACTTGAAGTGGAATCGCATTTGATGCATGCTAAGTGAAATGAACCTATTATGAATCTCTTGTTACATAAGAGATAATTTATGCTTCTCTCACACATAATCTTCTTAACATGCAGCTCTTTGCGATCACTACCATTAGCAAACTGATCTTGCAAGCTCAGTCATTGCTCAACATCAATAACCTGCCCGAGCACAATGCGTGCACCTATCATAAACAGAAAAACAGTTCTATACGGGCTAAGAACAACAGATCTCATTTTATTTTTATGTATAAAACTGCAGCTTGAATAGTGGAAAAATGTTAATGTAAGGTGAAATGTGACTGCAATTAGGAGCAAGGCACAGACCTGTTGTTAAAGCTATGTTAAACATAATGCTTTATTTATTTATTTATTTATTTACTTACTTATTTACTTACTTATTTATTTATTTATACCTAACATTTTCCCTTTTTATGAAATGCCAGCTTTCAAAAACCCTTTCTTAACGTGATGTGATGGCACAGATTAGTATTTCAATGAAAACTAGTCTCTGAGAATTCACGGACTACATAATGGTATCATGACATTTAAACATAATCCCAAGCAGTTTCCTGGGCCGCGGGTATATTCAGCAGCTTTAGTGCTTCCATTGCGCTTTCATGAGCTCCGTTTATAATAAATCTGGCTGATTTATTTTGCGTGAATGTTTTAGGCACCTAAGTGAGGAGGAATGAAAATACTGAAAGCCGCATATTTGCGCTGCAGCTTACTGCCTCATTGACGTGCATTAGGCTGTAAGTATCGGTGGGCTGCATTCAAATGCACTTGTTTATTTTTTCAGAAAAAAAACAGAATCGGGCCACGGCTCTCCGAGGCAGTCTGTGATGGAACTGGCATTGGACAGTCTGAACTATGTGTGGGTGTGTGTATATTCAACATCATGTGGGTGGCTGTCTTTCTCTCAGCAACAGGGCTTGTTCAGCAGCAATGCATAGACAACAAGAGAGTGCCATCTAGGTTCTGTACATGGTACTGCCAGATGAGATCATTGTCAATTTTTAAACAGGCTTGGCTCTCTGAATGGACTCCAAACCAAAAAATACATTTTGAATTCAGGTTTATCTTTATCATTTATTATTATCATTATTATTATTTATTGATGTCCGCAGTTGTTATTTTTTATTTGTTGCTGTTATTTCTTTTATTGATTTCTATGTTTTTCCTTTTTGATTTTTTTTCTCTTTTTTTAATGTTTTGCTGTCTGCAGTTTATTTTTTAAAAGCTGTCCACCACAAACTGCACATTACGTTTTTATATGAATTTATTAAATTATTTGATTTATTGCTATCTGACACTTAACAGTGTGCTGTTTTACATACGTTAGGATGTTGGAACTTTGTTAGATGTTTTGTGGTCAGGCAAAGCTGATAAAAGATTGTGATCACCTTTAAAGAATACATAACTGATCTATCGATAATCACATATATATATATATATATATATATATATATATATATATATATATATATATATATATATATATATATATATATATATACAGAAAACAGGTTTTATGTATTATATTTCCATTTCTTATATTTCACGGAGGGCAAGCATGCTATGGAGGAGATTTTTGCTATGTCCAAAACTGAATACCTTCCTACAACATAGTTTGCGAAAAACAGTATGCCAAAAGTATGTCCAAATACATATTATTCGAAAACAGTAGACAAAAGATATATGGATGAAAAAACATTTCCGCTGAGATTCTGAAGTGCACATGGACACTTTATTATCCCATGGAACCACGGGGGAGCTTTTGTGAATGGCAGTTTAATAAAGATGTAGCACATCTAAATTTCATTCATATTCCCCACATTTATACTTTATAGAAAGTACCTTTTTAACAGTCACAAAATCAGTTCAAATTCAAATGTAGTACATACTCAGGCAGTATGAGATTTCAGATGCACCATTTGTCCAGGGCACTATTAATTTTAATTCTTACAAATAGATCTTAAACACAAACTACTTTGCTTTAGTAATCTTCTGTTAACTACAGAAGCACAGATGGGTGAGTTTGAGGCATATTTCCTTGCCTCCCTATTGAGATTGTGTGTGTGTGTGTGTGTGTGTGTGTGTGTGTGTGTGTGTGTGTGTGTGTGTGTGTGTGTGACTTGTTGGTCATGAGTGATGTGAAAATGATTTTGTTGTAAGCTGAGCATGGGACAAACTCAGACCTGATATTGGAAATGTAAACTCAGTGAGCTATGAAACAGGGCCTATCTTTAACGTCACTCTGGCCAAAATCATTATAATGCCTAGCGTGCTGTATAAAATCTGAGTTAAGGGGAATGCGGCATTCTGTAAAAAGAGGCTTTAACAATTACATGCTTGATTCACCAGATTATTCTGATAATACACTTCTCTGAAATTTACGTTACCCGTAACACAGCTTTGATCAGCCAAAAAACAACATTTTGGTACAGCCAGCGCTCTTTGCCAACAACTCCATCCCTTTCTCTGTGAAGTCTGAAAACTGCGAGCCATCTCGGATTGATTTTGCCATCGCACTTCAAAGTGGATGCCAGAATGCTCCCAGCTTATACAGAAAGGTTGAGATGTGGCTTTTCATTGCTTTAAAGTGGAGAACTTCTTTGCCGTTGTGTGGAACCTCTTACGGAGCTGCATGCTGGACAGAGTAATGCGATGAGATGACTAGCTCAGATCAGGGTTGTTGGAGACTGGGAGGAGTTCCATGCAAGGTTAGGTCATGCACACATCAGTCAGTCAGTCAGACAGTCCACTTCCTTGACTATCAGAGCACTCAAGCATTATATTTGACTCCTGGAGAGATGGTAAAATAAAGTTCTGCCTAAAGTGTCAACTATGTGTTAAGTGGGTTCGAGAATTATAAACACTTCACTTAAAGGATAGTACACCTACGAATTAAAATACTGTAATTCACTCACTCCACATATGATATTTTTTTTCTTTTGTGGACCAGAAATGTTACATTCTAGCTGCTATTCTATTTGTTAGTGAAAGGGGATTGAATTGGTCAACCTCTGAAATATGTGACCCTGGACCACAAAACTAATCTTAAGTCACTGGGGTATATTTGTAGCAATAGCCAAAAAAACATATGTATGGGTTAAATGTATTGATTTTTCTTTTATGCCAAAAATCATTAGGATATTAAGTAAAGATCATGTTCCGTGAAGATATTTTGTACATTTCCTACAGTAAATATATCAAAACTTAATTTTTGATTAGTAATCTGTATTGCTGACAACTTCAAAGGCGATTTTTTCAGTATTTAGATTTTTTTTGCACCCTCAGATTCCAGATTTTCAAATAGTTCTAGCTCTGCCAAATATTGTCATAATAAGCCATACATCAATGGAAAGCGTATTTATTCAGCTTTCAGACGATAAATAAATCTCAAAAAAAGAAAGAAAAAAAAAAACCTTGCATACAATAAACTGAAGGCGTATGCAAGCTTTATGAAAGAAATAGGCTGTAAAAGTTATCATTAACTGAAAATCTTCTGCTTACAGTACATGCAGTTAGTCCAAACAGTTCTGATATGTAGTCAATTTAAGAGCTTCGGTGGAGGAAAACACTTTTATTGTGTGGAAAATAGTGGGCAGAACTTACTTCATAAAAATGTGTTTTTGTGGCTCAAGTATGTTGATATGTTATATTTTCTGACCTAACTGTACAGAGCATTATATTTCATTTAGGATGTTGTCTTAAGGTAGCTGCTTATGTAGGCAGTAGACAGCTCACTAGGTTTGTGTATCTGTGGAAGTGTGTATATTTCCTGTAAAAGACTATTTCAAAGGTCTGTGTGCTTGGAGGAATCTGTGTGTCAGTGTTATATTGAAACAATATGAGTACGCAGGGTTTGTTGACTGGCAGGCCATTTGTCATTTGAACCTCATGATTTCTCTCACCTCCCTCCTCGACAGAAGGTCTGCGATCTGCGCCCATATGCTTTATTACTGTTATTATCATTGGCTGAATGAAATATTGACTTGATGAGCTGAACTTAATGGATCATTTCATGACGCTCCTTTAGACTGCGATTAATACTGCTCGTTTTACGTTAATTTATTGATTTATATTTTTTTGTATTTTAAGTAATTGGCCTGTACTGAAATATTCTGTATAGTGACGCCTTGAGAAATATTTAGAGCAACCATGAATCTCATCTCCCCACCACAGCAGTTTTGTAACAATTGTATCTGAGCTCGCTTATTTGGCTTAAATCCCCGTGTCCCCAGCGTGGAGCATCAGCTCTATACAACAAGCGTTTAGGCTGAATTGAATGTGATTGCCAGCAGCGAGAGCAGTGGGCGGACAGTTCGAGTCGGAAAAAAATGTCCTCCCACCTTATGCTGTAACCCTTTCGAAAAGAATCGCTGAATTATTTTGAAAAAAGCTTTTCCACTTAAATCAAGGCCGAGCACAATTGCTCGCCACAAAAGAGGCCTGAAATCTTTCAGAAACTTTGAAAGTACAGTATAATGTACAACGGCAAGTGAAGATAAAAGCTGCAGACCTGTTTCTGAAAGAGCCATTCTTGTCTTGATTCATTGACCATTAAGTAATTCCTGGTGCATTCTGGGTTAACCAGGTATAAGTGCGCCTTGAAAATGAGGTTTGTTTCTGTGAGGTGGTTGCATGGTGCGAGATTTGTGACTGGATGGGAGGGTGAACTGCTTGTCTTGAAAGAACTGAAAGTGATGTACGAGGCACAGCTTTGAAAGGTTCTTTAAGGTGTTGATAAATCTCTGTCTTCCCATCTGGCTGCTTTTAATCCGAGTTAGATGCTGGAGCACGAACGTCTTTTCCTTTTCTCTGGGTTGACAGGTCGGTTTACGGAAAGTCGGTGAGTACTGCATCACATTCTCTCGCGTACACTGCAGTAGACAAAATGGATCATTTAGAGATCATTTTATTTTTGCGGTAGGCAATTAAAAATAGATAAACCTATAAGCAAGACCCACAACCCAGACACTGGGCTATCAGTTGTATTTTCTGATGGGAAGAAGGTTTGATCATGCACAAGGAAGCCGAGAATTCATTTCAAATTCATTTTAAAGCACCTATCAGCACTTTCTGAATTGCTGAAACTTAGGGAAATCCCTTCTAGCATAAAACAGCAAACCAAAGGGATTTTTTTTTCAATTACCCTAGAAAGAAGCTACAACTTCTGCAGCTATCTCGCAGTACCCCTCAAACACCAACATTTGTTGGATCAGTGTGTGTTTTCACCGGCTGAACATGCATTTGTCAAGACTTGTTTAAGCAGTCTGGTTCGGTTTTCCAACAAACCCCGATGTAATCTGACGAACTGAATACATGTAACTAAATTAATTGTATGTATAAGCTCTCACAGTGCCTCAACCTCCTTCTTTCTGGATACTTACTGTAGAGGAATTTGAAATGTCAGTTTCAAGATTTGTCAGAGCTAATGCTAATCTTATTAACAGTCTATTGATGTAAAGTAGAAGCTGCTGAATTTTGAACGGAAACTTATGGCATTGGCCATGTCTCACACCTCCACCTCGACCATTACATAAGTGTGTTTCAGCTGCATATGATGTGTAGTAATATTGATAGCATTGAAGCTTATGTTAGTATGCTCACTTTCATTATTAAATATTGTCCTTTTGGAACTTTAGAAGGACAACTTCTAGAGAGATTTTGTCACCACCTCTGGACACAAATGTTAGGTTTTCTGACCGTTTCTATTTTAAGGTTTATTTATTTACTTACTTATTTATTTTACGGTGTACCTGTGTTCTCCTCTGGTGTGTTGCTATCTCTCACCAGAAGTCTTTCCTCAGGCCGGATGAAGATGATTGGTGGGCCAGATTGTGTTGTCAAGTGTAGTATGCATAGATTTGTCTTAGTACATGAACAAGTCATGTAGCTACGTCTGCGCTGTCACTGTTTGTAGCTGTTACCATATTGTAAGTAAATATTTCATAGAATAATGGACTTCATTGAGTTTCACAAGGCCCTATTCATGCCTCTGGTCTGCCGTTAAGCACCTCTCGCCCTTGGAAAACCATTCACAGAGCGTATTCTCAATAGCAAGAGCTTTCAGTGTGTTTTGCAAGATTACAGCGTGCAGAAGCAACCTTTTGAAACATCCAACCGACAGTCTCCCTCTCTCTGGATCATTATCTTGTGTGAACATTTATCACTTCCCTCATTTTATGCAGGACTTCAACATCATCATAATTTAAAAGGCTTCCTGTGCTTTGAATATGCATGTTTCTCCTTCATGTATGACACTGGGAATGGATCTTGAGGCCTTTATGCATGTCTCTTTTTCATGTTCTTTTCTCTTTGTTTTTCCATCGGGGGTCCTGCTCGCTTTTCTCTCACCCCTCATCTACTTCATCTCATTCTGGGTGTTTGGATAGAACAGCATCTGTTTTTTTTTTTTTTTTTTTTTTTTTTGTCAGAACAAACCTAAATATAATTTAGCTGCTCTTTAGCCAACGGCAAAAAAAGCGAGCTGCAGTCTGAATCACTCGGGGTGAATCCCTTTAGATGGCATGTCCCCTATTTTTCAAGTCATTGTCAGAGTAAAGAGCAGAGCCATCCATTCCCATCTAGCATGGATAGTGGGCCAGCACATAGATAGCTGTCTGCTTTGGACTTAATAAAGATAGCATGGATGCCATCTATCATGAGTAGTTACTTTGGAAGACTGCACAAAATTCTTGCTGTTCCAGCATCAGAAGCTGAACATTTGGACTGAGCTTCGTGCTTCTGGTTCATGTTTGATCACCACAGCTGCTGTGGGCCACTGGGTTTGTTCTGACAGCACCCCGTACTGAACCTCAGATGGAACAAAGGGACAGTGGTAGCTGCAGCTGAGTTTTCTTAAACCATTAATCAAGCAAGAACTGTTTCTTTTTTTCAAATGTGGCCCTGCATCATCTCACATGATGTTTTCTCGTCTTAGTTCAAGACCTCAAGAGCTTTGCACTTCTGTATATCAAGGCAAAAGCAGCACACGGGTCACACCAAACAAGCATAAAAATAAATAAAGAGCCATTTAAATAATTACTCTGCTACGGGTGTAACGACTGTATGTTTCTTCAACTACTGGATATTTTTATATCTCAAGATGTTGATTTTATTAAAACTAGTAGATTTATATGAAGGTCATATTCAAGTTTTGCTTTACGAAGACTTTCCATAGGCGTAATGGTTTATATACTGTACTAACTGTATTTTGCCTACCTCTTACAGAAACATTTCCTGCATTTTTAGATTTTCAAATAATAATAATAATAAAAATGCCCTCATAAATGACCTTCACATTGTAATACCTATGTCATACCCATGTCATTATACAAGTTTGTGTCCTCATAAACCACATAAACCAGTGCACACATTTGTAATATTTTGTAAAAAAAAAAAAAGTAAATATAAAGTTGCATTTATGCCTAAAAAAAATAATAATTATTAAAGACTTAAAATGATGATTTATAATTATAAAGAATAATCAACAGA
This sequence comes from Carassius auratus, assembly GCF_003368295.1. Taxonomy (NCBI): domain Eukaryota; kingdom Metazoa; phylum Chordata; class Actinopteri; order Cypriniformes; family Cyprinidae; genus Carassius; species Carassius auratus. Next base: position 13,651 of record NW_020523639.1, read on the forward strand.
AGCAAAACTAAAACAAGCAAACAAACACTGTTTTTGTTGTGAAAAGGCATGCAGTATTTATCCAAATATGCCCGTCCTTTCACATTTCAACAATGATGTACCATTTTTTTTTTAAGTTAGTCTTTTCAAAAGTTATACTTTGTTACCAAGGAGACAGCAGTGTCAGTAAAGAACATCTTGAGATGAAATATGTGAAATGTGAGGTGTGAAGACAACAAAGGAAGTAAATATCACTTGTGAACAGATTTTTTTTTTATTTGTAGTGAAGCTGTGATTTTGACAAATCATTCAAAAAGTGTAAAAAACAACAACAAACAAGAAAAAAAAAAAGGATTTGGCCATTTAATAATAATAATAATAAAAAAAACTTTGTGGGAGGTCAAGGATGTCAAAATACTTCTACTGTATGACACCCAGGCGCAGCTCGTCTGTAAGGGCAGGTGGGACAGATCCTAAAACAAAGATCACTATATATAAACTGAATAAACAATAAACTGTAAATGTGTTCAGAATTCTGCAACAAATAGTTTTCGTATTTCATAACGTGATAAAGTCCACAGGATATATAAAAATTTATTTAAAGCTTCAGCAGGTACATAAGATGATACTAGATGGTGGTCATGCCGGTGTCCTCCCGAACTCAACAGCGCCCCACTGATTTTACAATGTAAATCTGTGGTCAAAAGTAGAACTGCAGCACACTCTAATTGAGAGCCATTTGAGCAGTTTTGTGTCTCCCCCACTTATTTTCACGTTACTTTACCTTATGTTATCTCTCTCCAGACTAAGACAATGTCAGTCAGCTTCAGCTATACAGTATGTGTCTGCATCAGGTCAGTAAGTACCTGGCATGTCTGTTTGTCCTATGTGGTGTAGTGTTTTAAATTTATTAAAGTGTTATTTCTAAAGTTTAAATTTGCTCACAAAAAAACATTATAGGCCTATAGTTCTGTTGTGTTTGATTTATGTTCGTTTTGCGATAAGACATAATATTTGTTTCCTCACTTAAAGGGGTTCTTTAATGCTTTTTCACTTTTTCAACTTTAGTTAGCCTGTAATGTTGCTGTTTGAGCATAAAAAATATCTGCAAAGTTACAAAGTTCAAAATCCACCTAACAAGGAGATATTTTATTTAACAGAAATCATTTTTTAAAAACTACAACAGACGACTCGTTTGGACTAACATGCATATTTTTCGGGTTTTGTGACATAACAAATACAGACGAATTGGATGAGATCTGGTTGAACTTAAATTGTTTTGCTATTGAAGCAATATTTACACTGAAGCTGGCAGGCGACTATGGTATGGGGCAAGATATTTCCCGACCTAGCGCAGAGTTCTGCAAATCACAACATGCACTGGCCCAGCTAACCAATCACAGCACAATTTGTATTTCAGAAGGCGGGTTTTCATTTGATATAGGAGCTATTCGAGCCAAACATGCCAGAATAGGGTGAGAGGTGAAAAAATAACGTGATAGACTATAAAGACTATAAGCTTTCTTGAGTTTATTATAAACTAGCACTACGATACAGTATCTGCACCACCTACATTTAGTCATGAGCAGCTAGTGATAACACCTTTGTACACTGTTATGAGATGCAACACATACACTAGTGAGAATGTGAAAAGTATGTTTTTTAAAATGTAATATTTGAAACACCCTTATTTGTAGTGAACAGTTTTGTTTCTTTCTAGCGCTCTGAGAGATGGACTCTCTCAGAGCAAAGGTCTCATGTGTGGTCACACTGACTAAAGAGCTCCGTATTCTTCACATCATTCTTCACACTTTAAACCTCACAGCTGCCTTGATTACAGCTTTCAGCAGCACCTCTTGTTCAGTGATGTTGGGGATGTGTTTGATGAGCTCTTTGTTAAGGTGATGTTTGTGGTTTGAGATCCGTGATTTCAACCCCTGACCTCAGCTGTGCTTACTGTAAAAAAAGGTTGCAGATCAGTTCCAACTTGATTTCCAAATGGACACATATTATCAGGGGTTAAATTGGAACTTGTTTTGCGTGTGTGTGTGTGTGTGTGTGTGTGTGGTGGTGGTGGTGGTGGGGGGTGGTCTGTGATTTCAGGCTTTCAAGGGATACACATGTGTATGCAAAGCCTACAAAATGTTATATCAAATGACAAACTATAAAACATATCAAGTTAAGGGAGCCCTCTGCTATGAACACTAAAATGCTCAAAATCATTCTAGATGCTGGCAGTGTACAAAGCTACATCTGATGACAGTAAAATCAGTGCCTTAAGTTAAGTTTTCAGATAGGTCAAGTGGAAATATTCAGACACATAAATACTACAGAATTTGAATAAAGTAATCAAATGTCTTCGCTGTAAACAAATACATATGAAACCTTCCAATTAAAGTTGCAAATGTCAGTAAAGAGGAGTGAGTGATTGTCTGTCTTTTGTTGTTTAATTAACATTAAAAATGAAACAGGATCTAATATACTGTTGAGGACAGTATGATTAATGTGTATATGCACGGCTCTAATGCACTGTTACACATGTATTTACATTTTTCAGTTGTTTACGTTCTTTGAAGCTATAACTGACTGTTTTTATGTGAATACTCTCCGAGACACATTTATATGTGTCAGAACATTTACACAATAAGCTTGTGAAAAAGAACTCAATTCTGTACTTGCGCGCTGTCTGAGAAGCAGCTTTATGTGTGCGCATTTTGGGTGCATGCTTACAGTAAACCGTCTCTCAGAAAGTGCGTGAGTTCTGAAATGCGTACTCTTTTGCTGCTTATTGCACTTGAATGGTTTAAAAACCATGAATGCTTAAACTGGCAAGACTTAAAAACACGTGCAGATATATTTTGTCAACAGTTCCAAAAACTCAATTCAATTCAATTCAAGTTTATTTGTATAGCGCTTTTTACGATGCAAATCATTCCAAAGCAACTTAACAGACAATTAAGTTTCTACAATATTAGAAGTAGCTTATCAGTGGTGACTGACAGTTTATGTGCATATGACAGGAATTTTCAGAAAAAATGAATACAAGACGTAGTCAACCAGACGAAGAACATTTATTAACAGCAATCATTATATGATGCACTCATAGCAATATTTGTTGGTTCTGTATGTTGTTTCAGGGTTAGCATCATCTGAGGTCCTCTGAGGGGTTGGCATAACCTCTTCTCAGGTGTTTTGGATCCAGACTGGAGCTTAGCGTAGCTGCTGTTCCAACTGTGTCCAATGTTCACTAATGAACTACCATCCTGAGCCATGTGCCGGACTCAGCCATGGACGTCCACGGCCCTGTTGAACCCCTGCGTATTTTGAACCTTTCTGATCTTTATATGTTTGTTAGTATTCATAGACAATGCATGAAGGCACATGACCCTTAAGCTGGTCTAGAAAAGTCTATTGTAAATCTTGTAATCTGTGAAAACTGAAGCAACATAGTTCTCACTCCTAATGATTAATGTAGGCCTTTATTTATTTGTGCATGTGATTTAAAATTTTGCAGAAAAGTGTTAACATTAACTAACAAGCTCAGTTAAAATACTGCTAATCATCCACATAAGTAATATTTGTTATATATGAATGACTATTAGCATCTTTTACTTGACATTTCACTGACTTATAACTGTTTGCTGATGGAAAGCAAAATACCATGAATCTACACCATTGAATCCCTTTTTAAATTATGTTTACTTATTTTTACTTGTATAACTTTATTTTCTCCCCCTCTCTTTCTCTGACTTACTGTTGCCATGGAAACATGCTATTGTAGAAGTTATGCTAAAGGATTCATTAGGTCTATAGAGAGTTTGTTATTCTTCCATTGAACAATTGGCGACTCAATCAATGTAGCCTGATATAGCTCACTGTCTCTAATGGGAAGGTCTTGGATGTGTTTTCTCTGATACCGAAGTATATTGCTTGTGTCCCAAAATATATTTTGTCATCCCTTGCTGGAAAGACCAGAATAAACTAGCCTGGCTTTTTTTTTTTTTTTTTTTTCTGGTTTGTGCTGTGTCGATACTACTCTAGCTGGAGAACAGTGGAAGTTAATGAACTAATTAGCTGACATAATGAGAGCACCAGCAATCCCACAATATATACTGATGACCACTGGTATTTTCAGCTGAGAAAATGAAGATTACAGCTTCAGTTATCCGAGGTACAAGCCTGGTGTTAAAGGGACAGTTCTCTCGAAAAATCATGATTTAATCACACTCATGTTGTTCCAAACCTGTGTTACATTCTTTTGTGAAATGCAAAATACGATATTTTGAATGGTCCATAATAGTATTGGAAACCATTGATTTTCATTTTATGTTCCACAGAAGAACGAAAGACATGCTGGTTTCAAATGAGATGAGGGTGAGAGAATAATGACAGATTTTTTTTACATGAGCTATTCCCTAAAGAGCTATTTTCAATTGTCTTTTATATTTTTTAAATTATAGTTATGTCTGCTGTGAAATATGTAGAAATTTTTTGTCTGCAGCCACCTGAAGAAATCAAAAAGTATTCCTCAAATCTCTTAATTCGTCAGTGTCTAACTATGGATCTGGTCGAAACATTTAGTAACATTGTATTGCACTTATGGTATGGTGTATTTTTAATCGATTCATTTGTATGCTAATGTTTTTGTCTATTGACTAATTTCTACTAGACAAAATATTAACTGTGAAACTGTCGCGTTGTTCTCATATTAAAGTTCCGTTTAAGAAATTATCTTCTCTTTTACTCATGAGCTCCCCTTGCTGCTCCCAGTGACATCTAAATTTCTTGTCCCTGTGTCTGAAGGTGTCATCTTTCATTTGAGAGCTAGCATAGGTTATGATTTTCAGTTAGAAATTACTCAAATATAAGTCAGTTCTTCACACAAAGCTATCGAAAAACTTCAGAAGACCTGGAATATATAGCACAGGAGATGTATGGACTACTTTTATGATGCATTTATTCCATTTTAGAGCTAGACAGCACATGCTACAATGCCGGCATTCTTCAAATTGTAACTTTTTCTGTTCCACGGAAGAAGAGAAAGTTGTGGGTTTGGAACAACATGATTAAATTATGATAGCATGTTCATTATCTTAGGTGAGATACTACTTAGGTGAGATAGTAAAGGAAGAGCCCACCCCAAAAAAGACATTTGCTGAAAACTTTCTAAAACATATCAAAGATGAGTTTGTTTCTTCATCAAAACGGATCTTCTGCAGTGAATGGTGTTGTCAGAATAAGTACTTACAGCTGATTAAAACATCCAGTCCATCAATTAATGTCAATTAAACCTTATTTTTAAGGTTTATTAACTTAAACGGTCACTTCTGGCCAATGAGCTCAAAATCCACCAACATTGGTTTGTAACTCTTTTGGATCTCTGCATATTTCTCTAAAGCAGCAAAATGTAGAACATACCTTATTTATAACCCATACACACATTCCCACTTGTAACATCTTCAAATGCAGTTCCAGTGTGGCATTGTGTCAGGGAAATAAAAATGTGTTGCTTGAGGACAGCCCCTTGCACCCACACTAATGTTTTTGTGACTTATGTTGCAGAGTGACATTGCTATAATTTATACAGTATGTTCTGTTCTGTGGGCATGGGCGAGGCAGTGCTTTGAATTTGTTTTCATTTTTTATTTATTTATTTATTTATTTTAAGTTGTACTGGAGAAAGCAGAAAGGGAGTGGGGAAATGCTCTGGGCCCACCTGGGTCAAGGACAGAGCCATAAACATGTGAATGACCGAATGGCTCTTGGAGGCCTGAAGTCTTCTGCATTATACTCAGTGTAGCTTTTAAACACAGCCTTTCACCTCAAACCTTTACTTCTCGCTGTTGTAACATCAAGGTTTCTGTTTTTAGGGTGTTAAACTTGAGGTAAAGGACATCGTGCCTTCTTTTACCTCTCACATCAGTGAAGTAATTCCCAATTAGCAATGGAAGCATGGCTGTGTCTTACTGCTTTTGATCTGTTTCAACTCCATCTATAAAGCATGCAGTGAAAACAAGACTGCAACCCCCTAAAGATAAAAAGAAATGTTTTATACATGGATCGAGACAAGTAAAAATAGAAGGGAGATTCTAAAAGGGTAACGGTTACGCTCCCAGTGAGGCTTTTCGGATGGGGACATTTGTTTGTTTTCTGACAAAACAGTTCAAATGAATTAATTGATTCTGATAAGAACAAAGAGAAATTAGCCATATTGTTGTGCTGAAAAGAGTGTAATTAATCCAAAATGAGTGATACACAGCTTAGCATACAATTGCGAGATAACTCATCTTTTGATATTCTGATAGATATAACAGCACATAATTCCTTTACTAATTCTGGGTCTTAACTAACTAATTATTCCAAAAGCCTGGATCTGTTGCAGGCACTGTGGATCAATCTAGCATGTCCATGACACCCCTTCCCTCGCCACACCCCCCTTCCTTCCTCTGTGGCTTTCCAACGGCTTTCACATTTTCTTTTCTCTTTTTTTATCCTTTCTTTCTTTTTTTTTTGGGAGGGGAGGGGTGGAGGTTAATTCAACGTCTTGTTAAAAAGCTAATGTAAGTTGATTTTGCATGTGTTTCTATGTGTCATAGCTGTGCTTCTAAGCTCAATTAATACTCCCAGCTCACCACTGATAAACCGTTCTGTGCACTGTTGTTTGCTTTCCTAGAAAGGCTAAAGCTAAAGTACAAGAGTGACAAGTAAAGTAAAGTTGTCCATGTGTGATATCCTTTTATTTTGTCTTAAAACCATGTACTGCGAGCCACCTGTGCTAAGCTCTTTTTCCCTTTTCTCTCTCTCTTTCTGAAGATTTTGTATCAAAGTCTAGTTTTCATGAACCTCTATTCTGTCCCTAGAATATGGAATGATCGGAGAACATACAGTAAAAAGTCAGCGGCCAAGATCAGTACATGACACAAAGGGCCTACAGGAGCGAGATGAATCTGCTAAATTTATGGCACAAACTGGTAATACAATAGTTATGCTTCTTTCTTTTCCAATGTAAACTAAACTTAATTTTCATCTTAAGTCACTTGCATGCTATCTTCTGTACTGCACCTTTAAGTGGCAATGTTTATTTACCATATTTATTTTTTTTGTCCCTCTTCCACTTAGTAAATACAGAGGAAAAAATGACAAAATTGGCCATTTCTCCAAATTGATACCATGCTCAATTGGACTTCTGGTTTCTATTTGTTTTGATGGATTTGAAGGCTTTTTTTAAACCACTAAAAGCAATAAATATAGGCCAGGCTTGTTAAAACAGAGATTAATTAAGTGACAATTAAATGGTAAACATTTAACACTAAACATTTGTGGTTATCCAGCTGTTTAGAGGTGAAATAACCCTTATATATTACCTTTTAAAGTGCCAAAAAAAAAACAAGGCCTGTAGAAACTAAGATTTTTTCCTTTTATTTTCCTTTGCTTTAATTTCCCTGTTTTTCTTTTTTGATTTCATTTGTTTCCTGCATGTACTCTAGATGATCTGTAGCTATTATGGGGAGGGACGTTAAGCAGCCATCTTATTTTGTTTTAAGTTTTGCACCTTTTGTATATTTGTGACATTTGTGTAGCACTTAATATCATTTAAGTTGCAAATCATTGTGCATACTAAACCTTAACAACCTTGTTTCCATTCCAATCAGTCATTTATGTGTTTATTTATTTCCATTTATAAATGAAAATCGGTACAGAATGTCATTCATCCTGCATTTAGTTTCTCATTTCAGATTGTCTGATTTGTTGTACCACTTCATCCAGAGTTGATCCACCTTTCGATCTAATCTAATCTCTGAGAATGGCAGAGGAAATTGTCCATATGTACCCAAGGTCATTGCCAGTAGTTTCTCAAGATGTTAGAACAAACAAACCAGTCTTCAGTGTACAAGCAAACAAAAATGTGCATACATTTTGAGCATACAAGCCTACATTATTTAATGCTCATAAGGCTTTAACTGAACTGTTTTAACAAGATTTGACTTAAAAATAATAAAAATAAATAAAACTTAATGATATCAATTATTAAATGTTTAAGTTAAATATATTCCTTCTCATACTATCCCTTTATTCAGCATCACATGGCAATTGGATTGTTATATTGTGGATATTGGTAAAGTGCTTTTAGGGAGACAGTTTTCGTACATGTCAAATTCTCTGGAAATCAAATGTCTTTTATTAGTGCTTGGTCTGGCCATGCAATTGCTCATTGGGAATTACAGGCGATCCAGAGTGTAAAATTTAGTGAACAGATATAAAACACAAAGCTAATCTCAAAAATGTGTTTGCCAGAAAGCAGCCTATGCTTTCAAACCAACAATTATATGAACTTTATTCAGTAATCCTGTATTCTAATGCCAGCAAACAATGCCAATGATTGAATTGACATTACAGTTGGTAAATCATAATCTTTCCAGCTCAGAACCATAATCAACGGGTATTTCTAACAGCTTTGATTGTTTGGATTTTACAAAAAAAAGTTCTTACATCAAGTGATTCTCAAATGTGACTAGCTCTGCCGAAAATTGCAGTGATCTGCTGAATATGCTGGGGGACATGCAAACCATCCCCTTTTTTCTCTACAATCTTCAATTCTAATTGATTTCGCTTCAAAGAGTCAAGAAGCTTTAGCATAAATCCAGAAGATCTGAGATCTAAAAGAGTGAAGCGCAGTCTAGACAGCGGGCCAGAGGTCTGTTCTTCTGTGCAGCTTTAGTTAGTAGAAAACTAACTCCCATCAAAGATCATTCTCTAACTTTTAGAAGCCATGTTGCATGCATTCTGCATAGTTTACCATATTTTATATATTTCATCTATTAGTTTGTTTGCCTTTTTCCTTTCAGTTTATTTCATCTAATTGGTTGCATGTATGATTTTAAAATATAAATATGAATTTAAACCTTAGTACTTTTAGGATGCTAATATAATAAAAGCTTCAATTATGATATGTATTTTGTAGCCACATATTCAAATGGATATGATCCTGTTTTGAATATGCATAGATGTATCAATGTATAAATGCCAATCAGGTTTTGATCTAAATCTTTCAATATATTTGTAGATTGTATTATGTTTAATGCCGTTATTATGTATGGGCCATCCACCAGGACAAGTTTGCACATTTGTGCCTCTAGAAATCTTCCTTCCTGCAGAGTTTAACTGTGTCTGAAACCAAAGGCAGATTTTGCTTCCCAGTCAGTCAATGATTTAACAGACAACATGTCCGTATGAAGGTACTTCCTAAGTAAACTGGTGTGAAACCGCACCATAATGTCATATATAATGATTTAGATCAAATTCAAGTGGGCTTAGAAATAACCTAATGAATATTTAATGTTTTTTTCTCAGCTGAAATGGAATCACAAGTTATTCAGTTTTAAATGTCATTATAAGTTATAAATTATATTTATAAACTAAACTTTTGTAATGCTCTGTCAGGCAAAATGTTTATTTCTTTAAGCAACTGTACACAGAGGATAGTAAGAAATAAGTAGGTACAGTTCACTCATCAACTCATCAGTTATTACACTCATGTCATTACAGACCGGAATGACCTTTTTCTGTGGAACAAAAAAGAAGATATTTTGAAACATGCCCATTATTTATGTATGTTTTGTCCATACAGTGCAAGTCAGTAATGTCAAGTGTTATTCTGAAATGCACTAAATTTCATTTAATGGACAAAAGCGGCTGAAAAATTATTTCAAATAGAAGTAAATGACATGACTGTGGGTAAATGAAGACTCATTTTTGAGTGAACGGTTCCTTTAAGACCAGACCATTTCTGATTAAATTAAACTTAGTAGAAAGGATGTTGGCATTTTTCCAGTCTTGGAAAACCAAACACATCTAAACCAAGCTAATCAAGGATTTAAATGAATATGTGTGTTTGAGTTGAACTCTGCAGAAAAGTAGATCTCTATGAGAAGGACTGGGTGTCTCTGCTCTTGGACATTGAAAGTCATTCAGGCAGGATCATATCAAATAAGGGCTGATGCTCCTTTTGAGCTCATCCCAATTGCTCTTGGAGCCTTTAAGATTTACTGTGGCTTCTTAGTATGTAACTTAGTGAGGCCCTTCCTGCTCCTACTGGCTCCACCCCCTCGGGGTGTCACATGACCATGTTACTGCTTTTAACTGGTGTCACCCTTCTCCTACAGGTGACCCTGGTGCTGAGGAGTGGTCCCAGTGGAGCTCTTGCTCAGTTACATGCGGTCAAGGGTCGCAGGTGCGAACAAGAACATGTGTCTCACCATACGGATCACACTGCAGCGGCCCTTTAAGAGAATCCAGGGTGTGCAATAACACTGCCCCCTGCCCAGGTAGTGTTAGTCACAGACACTGGACTGTCCTTCAGAATCTGTATCTTTCATCATTCAGGGCAGAAATTTGCTGTCGTTTTCCACTTGTTTGCTGTTATTGCTTCATGTTAGATTTTTTATGTGCAATGTATTATTATAATTTTCAGAATTATTATTTATCTGTGTCTGCTCTGATTTTTCCACTTGTGTATTTAGTCATTCATCTTGTCATTTGTTTGGTTTATGTTGCTTCATCAATTTTCTCTTTCTTTTGCCACTCTTTTCATGTCCCTCTTCACAATGTGTGACTTAGCAGAGCTTTTTTATATAATTCCAACACAAACCTTGCTGTAATACGAAGCGAGAGAGTGTTTATTGGTGCATGCAGATGTAAAATGTAGAAGAAAGGTGAAAAAGACTAATATATCCCCTTGTGGCCAGAAAAGCGACCTGGATTACCTTCTCTTTTTAAAATCTTTAATTACTGGAGGTATCGACCTTTAATTAATCATTTTCTGAGGTGCCATCTTAATGGAGTTGAGCTCAACGATACTTTAGCACCATTGAACTTGCTGTCACGGGCTAACTGGATTTTTATTTTGAGTAAAGGGCGTGAAAAGAGGCTTGTTGTCCCCCCATCATGAGCTTTGAAAATGCAGTTCAGCTCTTTTAGGACTATTGGTATTGGTAAATTAATGCTGTTTAGACGTTACCTCACAAGCATTGAAGTAAAAGGGCATGAAAAGAGACTTGTTTTGTTTACACCATTAGCTCTAAAAGTGGCAATTCAGCTCTTTAAGACTTTTTATATGGCTAAATCAATGTGGTTTACACAGCAAATAAAATAAATAAATGATTATTCATAGTGAAACCATAGGTAGTTTTAATAATTTAGTTGATAAACAGCAATCTTTGACCACGATATAGACATATATCATGGTCAAAGACATATATATTTAGACATAAACTGTTTATATATATATATCCAGTTTGGTGTTGGAAATGGCTTGGAGGCACATACAGGGGCGTGTCTAGAGCATTTTCAGTGGGGGGGCCATGCTGGGGCACTGCCTCCAAATGGGGTGGCCACCAGTGACCAAAAATAATAAAAAAAAGCTAAATTCTACAGTATATTACGCAAATCCTATTGATTTTATTATTTATTAACTTGAATAAAGTTACTTGTAAACAAATGCAGTAATAAAGCACATTTTTTATTAATGTAGTTTTTAGTCATCCCTGTATGTATTAAATTTGAGAATAAATAATTATTTTTTTCTTTGAAAGAAACTCCCTATATCTTTACTTCTTCACTGCCTTCCCTGCCTTCAAAAGAAACACTTATGTGTGTCTGTTATTCTCAATCTCAAAAAAAAAAAATTTAATTGTGAATGAAATGCACAGAATGCATCCACGTAATTTCACGTGTAAATGACTAAGTTAGGCCTGACAATTTAACTGACTAACTGACTGACTGACTCTCATGCATTAACAAGTATTATTATGGAACATTCTGTGCATATTGTTATTTGGTGCAATCTTGCTATGTGGTCACTGTCACAAAATTAACGGATACAAAATATGCAAATCACCATGACTGTTTATTGTTTGATGTTGGCCAGCGTATTTTACTTTTATTGCGTTTTATTAAACGTTGACTGAACATTGGATTGAAATCAACCATGACCAACGAGCAGAGCAGAGCCTGACGGGGTTGATCTGAGAAAACCATACAAACATATTAAAACATACATAAAGGTTACCTACCAGCTCTTTGTTTTATGTTTATGTATATATTAGACCAATTTGTCAAGTCTGCCTAGGAAAAACATTTATTATACCAGCAAACTCAAAATTGGATTAAAAAATAAACTAGGCTATAAATACTTGGATTATTATATTAATTGGATTAAAAAATAAACTAGGCTATAAATACTTGGATTATTATATTATTATATAGCCTAGTGTTTATTTACTGATAGACAGTCAAAAAGACAAATTAATCAATATTTTATTTATAACAAGGTTTTATTTATTCATAAAATAATAACACCACAGATCCAGAAGAAACAGTAACAAAAACAGTGACAAATGTCAGAAATGTCAGAAATAGCGCATGGATCTGTCATGTGATTAAGGAATGATTTGAAGCTGAAGACTTGTCAGACAAGAGGTGAGTTAATCACAGACTGAAGACCCAGGTAAATAATTAATTAATCTTTTCTGTATCTTTATAGCATTTTAGTTTTGTATTGTTTGTAGTGTGATCAACGTTTGCTTAAGTAACGTTACTAGATGTGTTGGGGAAGTAACACGTAACATTTTAATTACATTTTGCTAAAATGAACGAAATTACTCAAAAAAAGATTCGTTCATTTTGCTGAACGCGACTCAAAAGTCAGAGTCAGTATAATGATCCAAACTTCACATCACTAGTGTCTCTAGGCGCGTTCCATTCGACAGGGTCCCTACGCAGTGTTCACTGCTCCCTACTCCCTGAGCACGGTATATCAGTTGAAGTGGACTTCACTGGCAATAACTGCTCATTTGGAACGCCCTGCAAACGTCATCAAAGAAAGTGCAGATTTGAAAATAAACTTTTATTTGGTTAACTGTATAGCCTAAATGTGTTTTTAATAAATGGTCATATAATTGCATAGCGGTCTCGTGCGCCTTCTTCCCACGCACAGCCGTATAGTAAACACTGAGGTAAATAAAGTAAAATAAAGAAAAATGGCAGAGCCTCGTCTGCTTCTAGTCACTTTTATTATTATACCTTTTTACAATCCGTAATGAATATGAATGAAGTCAGCGAAGACGGCCGTTCTGACTGGTAATGACGTGCTTCGCGCAATGACAGTTGGGGGATAATCGCTCTCCACTTTCTATGAAGTGATGTATCGATGTTCCCTTATTCCCTGTGCCGTGCGTAGTGCCCTTCGAACTGAACATGTTCGCTCCCTTCCGATTGGAATCTCACTTAAGATGGCGGAATACCCTGTGAAGTCCACTTCGCAGTACACTTACGGTCGAACGGAACGCACCTTCTGTCGACGCTGCACTTCTTTGAATCGCTAACTTCAGTAGATTCTATAAAATGATTGGCCATAGAATGAACCAATCACAAGACATCTTATAGGGGGGGGGGGCACCTGGGGTGGCCAATCGAATTTCAGGGGGGCCGGTGCCCCCCCTGGCCACCACGTAGACCCGCCCCTGGGCACATATAAATGACATAAGGCTAGACCAGAGTTTAAGGGTTTGGAAATAAGACCACCATGTCTCTTGAATGATCAAATAAAACTATTTATTCCCCTTCTAGTCTAGCTTGGACAGCAGCCTAATTGAGCACAACATAGCTTTTCTTTTGAGGGCAACCCTTATTTACATCATTTTACTGTGATTTGCAGCAAAATAAAAGCATTAGGGGAATAGGTTATGTACTAGTACACAAGGCTTTCACACTAGGGTATGTGTTTTATAGATTAGTTAATGTAGCCAGCTGCATATATAGAGAAATTCAAAATAAAAATGCAACTCATCCCAGTGAATCCACATTCCCCTCTAGACATCTTTTGAGAACAAATCATTTTTTTTTTATTAATTTTTTTTATTGAATATCAAGTATTTATCAAACACAGTCCATAAAATTAGCAAAAATGTCCTTAAAGGAAATAATTTTGATAGAGTAAAATAAATAGGATAATTGGTTGTCTTGGATAGTGTTTTCCTTGGTTTTCATTGATGAGGGGACGTCAAAAAAGTTGACTATGTTGGCTGACTATGTTGTATCTTATAATACCAGTCAATAATATATTGAAAATACAGTAAAATCAGAATTATTGTACAATATTATGACAATTAAAAATCATTGTTTTCTATTATTTATATATTAGCATGTAATACATTTTTCTTATGGTTAAGCCGAATTTCCAGCAGCCATTACTCCAGTCTTTAGTGTCACATGATCCTTCAGAAATCATTATAGGATTCTGATTTGGTTCTCAAGTGACATCTTATGATGATCAAATTTGAAATCAAAAATATTAAGCATCTTTGCTGAATATAAGTATTAATTTCTTTGGTATTGTAGCTAACTTCAAATACATTAGCACAAAAGTACTGTAAAACTGGATGTACAGACTTTGTAGACTAAAAAAAAAAAAAAAAAAAAAAAAAAATCCTTTATTTTGCTATTCCATTAAAACCAATTTTTGGTTTACAAACCACTAGTCCATCTGTATACCTTTAATTACAAGTCAAAAGAATGGCATTTGTTTTGTGACATCGCCTTTTATCTTTATAGATGAGAGTCCAAAAGTAAATAAAAAAGCTTCCTGTTAATGGCTGTCATTGAGCTGGTTTTTGTAAAGTCTGGCTTTCCATGAGTGCTTTAACGAGAGTTGGTTTTTAATTAATGCTCTTTGAGTGGGATTGGAGTTTTCATTATACAGTAAGAGCATTAGAGAGGGGGATTTGATGTTTGGAGGGGAAACGGTGCCCAGCAGTCTTGACACTGATGACTGGATTTAGCCCCAGTAAGTGTGCGTGCAGAACACACACCTGGGACTTTGATAAGTAAGCTAAGAGAGCTGAGACGAATTCAGCGCGGCTGCGGCAGCCCTCCCGGCACGTTTTTCATCACACTAAAACAAAAGAATGTCATCAGCCGTGGTGCTAGGGATGGGGGTGGAGTGGTATGGGATTGGTAAAGGTAAATTGTTAAGAAAAGGGGAAATGATACAGTTGTTTGGATTCATTGCGGCTGTGTAACAGCTGTTGATAAACAGGCTCACTGAGTCAATGCTGGAGGTGTTTCACTGCTGCATTTGAATGAGGATGCGTGTGGGGGTGTGTGCATGCCATGAGCAGTGTGTATGTGTCTTAACTCTTATCCTCTTTTGGCAGTGCACGGTGTGTGGGAAGAGTGGTCTCCATGGAGCCTCTGCTCTTTCACCTGTGGGCGGGGTCATCGCACCCGCACTAGGGCGTGCGCTCCACCCCAGCACGGAGGAAGAGCGTGTGAGGGACCCGAGACCCAGAGCAAACTCTGCAACATTGCCCTCTGCCCAGGTCTGTGTGCTTCAGATGCAATGCTTTCTCCCATCCTCATTCTCATCTCGCCTCATCCTGTCTCATCTTGCTTCACCTTATCTGTTCTCGTTTCCTTTTCTCCTCTTGTCTCTAACCTACTGTTCAATTCTGTATTGTTTTCTTCTATTATTTTCCATTCTTCTTGTCTTATCCCATCTGCTATTCCTGTGCTTTTCTCTTCTTGTCTTTCCTTTTGTCCTCTGTTCTTTTCTCATCTCGTCTCTCGTCTCTACTGAGTCATTCTCTCTTTTTTCTGAATCTGATGCCTCCATGTTCCCCTGAGCCTTTTGCTATTCTAGCCATTCTCTAACTGTAATCAATTTTGTTGTAAATTGAAGACCACTCCACTAATTTGGATGTGGTTATGAGCCACCGTCCTCCGAGAATGATTTGGTGAAATTAAGCCTGACATGGAAGCCCCTCAATGTTTGAACCCATCTATAAAGAATCAAAGCTCATATCACATGGAGGTAGCTCTGGGGAGTAAGCAGCAGCTGCCAGCGGTGGAACATTACAGGATCAATTACGGAATAGTTTATTACGTGGGACAGAGAGGGAATGGATGTGTTCACAAGGCTTCTTGGCATGTTGAAAGCAGCCATGTGTGGCGTGCAATAAAACCCACAAGGCTGAGAGAAACACAGTTTCAAACTCAACCTATTATAGAGCTAAACTAAAAATTGCATAAGCACAATTGCCTGTGAATGATAGCCACTTAGAGTTTCTATAAACTATAGATGGGTAAGTACTGTAACAGACTGTCTAATCTTGGTTATTGTTGGTCTCATGCTTTAAAATTCTTATCCCATTCGGCAAAAAAAGATGCAATTAGCCCCACTTAACACCTCTGTGTTGTGTTTTTTAGCACGAACTCACCCAGAGCTTGTGCTGTTGCCAGATTCTGGCGTGCATATTTTGGTCTGAGGCTTTTAAAGTTGACCTCAGAGCTCAGGTGTGATAAAAAGCCTCCACTGTTTTCAACAGATTTCTTCTGGATTGTAAGTGGAACGAACCACTAGCCCAATATATTCACCGGCTAGTTAGTGAGCCTCACTTAGGCAGTATTATTACCTCTTTCCTTGGGGCTAATGGCAGTAGTCGTAATTCCAAATGTATATCTTTTTTTCTCTTTCTCTTTCTCTCTCTCTCTGTTTCATATATCATATCTGTCCTAATCTTGATTGTATTCTAATTGAAGCACTCATATTCAAATCATTGTGAATTTTTCAATGCTAGCAGAAATTACAAAGAAGGAAATGTTCCATATATGAGAAAGTTAACCTGAAAGGTGAAATGTGTCATTTCTGTTCCAAACAGAATTACAGATAAAACTTGATTATTACATATCTATAGAAAAAAATATGAAGGGTTCTTGCAGGGGCTGAAGGTACCAACCTGGTGCAAGATTGTTGTGGGTAGTTTCCTGAGCATTGCTATGTGATTGATTAGGTGTTATTTTTTATTGTTAGCATGTTGCAATGAGGTTGTTAAGGTGTTTTAAGTGGGTGCTAGTTTACTTATGTCCAAAATCACACGCACCATTGCATAGAAAAGTAATTGTACCTCTGCAAATGAAATACTAAAACACCACTAATGTTTTTAAACATTTACATTGATGCATATGTGAAAAGCTTTTACCCACACCCTTTTGCACTAAAAAGGTATGCATTTTATTACTTAATGCATTCTCTGGGAATCAAACCCATGACCTGTTGCAAGCAACATGCTCTGTTATTTGAGTAGGTGTTATGCTAAGTAGGACCAGACAAACGGTTGCAGTTCAATTTGGTACCACTAGTGGCACAGTAATTACACACTTCACCTTATATTTGCACAATATGGCAGGTAAATTCAACTTAATCAGAAGATGCTAAACCTAAATTTTCCAAACCAAGCTTACTTACTTTTCTCAAAATTGTCAGTGGATGGGCAGTGGCAGGAGTGGAGTGCATGGAGTGATTGCTCGGTGACCTGTGCCAACGGAACACAACAGCGAAAGAGGCAGTGCTCAGCGGCTGCTCATGGTGGATCTGAGTGCAGAGGACACTGGGCGGAGAGCAGAGAATGCTCCAACCCTGAATGCACAGGTACGACTCAGGATCCTTCTAAATCTCATTAACTCAAAACAAAATCAAGGTGTATATTTTTCTTTCAGTATTTTTTAAGGGATTTTCTCTCTTGAAAATCCAAAGAGGAGAAAAATAAATACCTTTTAGCAGTAGGAACGTTTTAATAACCCCATGAATCATTTGATAAACATGTTTATTATAGAGCACTGCAGTGAATACATATTTTTGTAGGCTATATGGTAAGTTAGCATTAACCTGGTCCCCTTCGATACTACACTTGTACTGCGTCTGCTAAGACGCTATGGGAAAAAGCTTTTTTTCACCTGAACTGAAGCCTTTTTTCAATCATGCAGTGAAACTGCAAATAAAAATCAAACCAATGGCTTGGCAGTGGAGCTGCACGAGCCTATGGTGACAAAGCCCCCCAAAGCCGGTCAGAATGGGGAAGGCATTTGGCTATATAAGTGGGCGTTCCCCACAGGATTCTCAGATTTCTTCTCCTTTAGAGACAACTATGCTCAATGCTGATTCGAAGCCTGCTCGCCATTGACACACCTTTGCAGCTGGAATTGGGACCTCTCAGCATGGCTGACCTGCTTTCTCGCTGCTTCAGGGACGCAGCAGTTCTGGTCCTTTTCCCCTGCCGCCATCTGGCAATTCTAAAAGAGCTTACTAAAAGATCAAACTGGCATTGTTGCAAATGGCGGGTCATTACTGCGTATACCCTGCACTCCGATGACGGCCACAATGATTGAGTTTCCTGCTTGGGGAGATCGTACATGGAAGCTGTGCTTTCGGGAACTGAATGTTCTCACTGTGAGAACTTCAGTCCCACCTCTCTTCGCTCACAGATCACTTTCTTTTCAGAGAGCGACTCCACTCCTCGCACCCTCCTGTTTTCGGGGGAGAGGACTCGAGTGTCTGGCTGTGAGTGAGCTCACATCGGCTCAGATCCCATGTGCCTTGCCCTCCCCCCAGAGAGGGTCTGATCAGCATCCCTCTGCCAGTGTGCGAACGACCTGGTCTCATTTAGGGGAAGTGAGCAAAAGCTGCTTGATAAAAGCTTGTCATTAACAGCCTTGGATGCGGCGTAGCTGTTGGGCTCGATGACCGACCCTACCCCCTTGCCATTGTCCTTGCCCATCGCCGTTTAAGACAGGATGGATGATGAACTTAACTGTATCGTCTCAAAAGCGGGTTCAAAGAGCTAGGTTGGGGTGGTCTCTCCCAGAGGAGCCCTCTTGCAGTCATCTGGATGAATGGAACCTGCTGGGGTGCCGCCAGGCCCCTAGTCAGCGTTTCTCTCCATTCTTCCAGAAGATCCATGACGAACTCACCAGATCGTGGCACGCTCCCTACTCCGCCCACCTCCATGTTTCATCGGCCCTCACTTCTATTGACGACACTGAAGAGAAGAGGTACGATAAGCTGCCTCACTTGGATGAGTCTATGGCCGTGCATCTCTGCCTGCCCATGGCTATTGGCTGGAGAACAAATGCCACTCACCCATCCAAGCTGTGGACCACTTCAGATCTCACTGGATGCACCTACATTTCAGCTAGACAAGTGGCTTCGGCGCTTCATTTAATGGTGGTCCTCCTGGTCTTTCAGGACAAGATCCTCACATCCTCAAATGAATCTGGCCTATACCCCGCGATCCTCCGGGAGCTGAGGAGCGCAAACTGACTTGGTTCTGTGCACCACAAACAACAAAGCTCAGGCGATTGGTAGATCGATGGCCAGCCTAAAATCCTCTTCCTTAATGCTCCAATGTCTCCCAATGTCTCCCAAGGATCTCTTCGGACCGGCAGTCGAAGGATTCACCGAGCGCTTCACGGAGGCACAGAAATCGTATAACAGCCCTGGTCCCCTGTAAGAGCTCTCGCTGGATGGAACAGGGTGTTACCATGCAATTGGTTTGCAGAAGGACAGTTGTCATGACAGATTCCTCCAGCACAGGTTGGGGAGCACTGTGCGAAGGCAAACCGACTTTTGGCCACTGGTCGAAGACAGAGAAAAGCTTCCACGTAAACTGCCTGGAAATGTGTCCTAAAAGGACACCACATGTCAGTGGTGTCCTACATAAATCACCAAGGAGGCCTCTCCTTGAAACATCTTTTCATTCTGGTACAGCACCTCCTGGAATGGGCTCAACTCAACCTGCGCTTGTTGAAAGCGGCGCATATAAGGGACAAATGTAATCAATAAGCAGACATGTTATCAATGAAAAACTAGATAGTAAAGTTTGTTTTCAAACTTTAAGTTGGCTTGAAAAAGCCTGGCCAGAAAGTTAGAAAAATGTAGAAAGTTTGAAAAGCTTAAAAAGTTTTAAAAATGTAAAAGTTTGAAAAGTTAAGAAGTTTAAAAAAGAAAGTGATTAACATATTACTAGCATTATAAGCAAGTGACTACCATGTCGTTAGCATGATTAGCAAAGTTGTTAACATGTTTCTAGCATGTTGAGAGCATGATTTTAGTATGATTAGCATTTTGCTAGCATGTTTCTAGCATGTGACTAGCATGTTTCTAGCATGATTAGCATGTTGCTAGCATGATTAGCATGTTGCTAGCATGTCGCTAACATTTTGCTAGCATGATTAGCATGTTGCTAGCATGTTTGTAGCATGATTAGCATGTTGCTAACATGTTTCTAGCATGATTAGCATGTGGCTAGCATGTTGTTAGCATGTTTCGAACATGATTAGCATGTTGCTAGTATGTCGCTAACATTTTGCTAGCATGATTAGCATGTTGCTAGCATGTTTGTAGCATGATTAGCATGTTGTTAACATTTTAGTAGCATGATTAGCATGTGGCTAGCATGTCTCTAGCATGATTTTCATGTTGCTAGCATTTTATTAACATGATTAGCAAGTCACTAGCATGTCGTTAGCATGTTTGTAGCATGATTAGCATTTTGCTAGCATTTTGCTAGCATGATTAGCATGTTGCTAATATGTTTGTAGCATGATTAGCATGTTGCTAGCATGTCGCTAGCATGTTTGTAGCATTATTAGCATTTTGCTAACATGTTTCTAGTATGATTAGCATGTTGCTAGCATGTTGCTAGCATTTTTGTAGCATGATTAGCATGTTGTTAGCATGTAACTAACATTTTGCTAGCATGATTAGCATGTTGCTAGCATGTTTCTAGCATGATTAGCATGTTGCTAGCATGTTTCTAGCATGATTAGCATGTGGCTATCATGTTGTTAGCATGTTTCTAGCATGATTAGCATGTTGCTAGCATGTCGCTAACATTTTGGTAGCATGATTAGCATGTTGCTAGCATGTTTGTAGCATGATTAACATGTTGCTAACATGTTTCTAGCATGATTAGCATGTGGCTAGCATGTCTCTAGCATGTTGTTAGCATGTTTCTAGCATGATTAGCATGTTGCTAGCATGTCGCTAACATTTTGCTAGCATGATTAGCATGTTGCTAGCATGTTTGTAGCATGATTAGCATGTTGCTAACATGTTTCTAGCATGATTAGCATGTGGCTAGCATGTCTCTAGCATGTTGTTAGCATGTTTCTAGCATGATTAGCATGTTGCTAGCATGTCGCTAACATTTTGCTAGCATGATTAGCATGTTGCTAGCATGTTTGTAGCATGATTAGCATGTTGTTAACATTTTAGTAGCATGATTAGCATGTGGCTAGCATGTCTCTAGCATGATTTTCATGTTGCTAGCATTTTATTAACATGATTAGCAAGTGACTAGCATGTCGTTAGCATGTTTGTAGCATGATTAGCATGTTGCTAGTATGTCTCTAGCATGTTTTTAGAATGATTAGTATACAACTAGCATGTTGCTAGCATGATTAAAATGTGACTAGCATGTGGCTAGCATGGCTAGCAAGTGACTAACATGTTTCTATGCTAATCCAGGTAAAACCAGTTGATTCAGTTAGAAACCAGCTAAGACCAGCGTGACAGTGGCCAAAACTACTTTAAAACCATGTTAAAAGCATGTTTTTGACATGATTATCAAGTTACTAACATGTTGTTAACATGTTTCTATGATAATCGAGCTAAAACCAGTTGATTCAGTTAGAAACCAGCTAAGACCAGCTTGACAGTGGCCAAAACCACTTTAAACCATGTTAGAAGTATGTTTCTAGTCTGATTAGCAAGTTACTAGCATGTTATTAACATGTTTCTATGATAATCTAGTTAAAACCAGTTGATTCAGTAAAGAAAACCACCTAAAACCAGCTAAGACCAGCTAAAGCCAGCTTGACAGTGGCCAAAACCACTTTAAACCATGTTAGAAGTATGTTTCTAGTCTGATTATCAAGTTACTAACATGTTGTTAACATGTTTCTATGATAATCTAGCTAAAACCAGTTGATTCAGTAAAGAAAACCACCTAAAACCAGCTAAGACCAGCTAAAGCCAACTTGACAGTGGCCAAAACCACTTTAAACCATGTTAGAAGTATGTTTCTAGACTGATTAGCAAATTACTAACATGTTGTTAATATGTTTTTATGATAATCTAGCTAAAACCAGTTGATTCATTAAAGAAAACCACCTTAAACCAGCTAAGACCAGCTAAAGCCAGCTTGACAGTGGCCAAAACCACTTTAAACCATGTTAGAAGTATGTTTCTAGTCTGATTAGCAAGGTACTAACATGGTATTAACATGTTTCTATGATAATCTAGCTAAAACCAGTTGATTCAGTAAAGAAAACCACCTAAAACCAGCTAAGACCAGCTAAGGCCAGCGTGACAGTGGCCAAAACCACTTTAAAACTTGTTAGAAGTATGTTTCTAGTCTGATTAGTGAGTAACTAGCATGTTGTTAGCATGTTTCTATGCTAATCTGGCAAAAACCAGCTAAAAACAGTGGATTCAGTAAAAACCAGCTAAAACCCAGCTAAGACCAGCGTGAGAGTGGTCAAAACCACTTAAAAACCAGTTTGGGAGACTGGCCAAAACAACTGATCAGCTTAGGCTGGTTTTAGCTGTATTCTCAGTAGAGAGTTTTTAAGGTTTGCCCTGGTAGTAGACAGCTTAAATATATTATAAGCCTTATTTTTCAAAAGTTTGTACCCCCGCAATGAAAGTCTATGGGATTTAAGGTGGTTTTGGTAGTCTGGTTTACGAAAACCATAAGCAGAATCAGTTAGAAAAGATATAGCAACCCGAGTCAGACCAGTCTGAAGGTCTGACCCGAGTTTGGTGGTTCTAGCTTGAAAGCTCTAGGAGGAGATAGTGTTTAAAATTTGGCTCAGAAGAATAATAATAATAACTAGAATTAAAAGTTAGTGAACTAACTTTGATGTTGGCTTGGCCATCTTGGCCATGGGGCAAAAGAGCCACAGTACTTGTGTGCCCAACATTCTTGAGTTGCCCCGCTGCAAAAAAAAAAAAAAAAAAATAATACCATAAAAAATACACCTGCAACAGTCTTTTTCCATGGTCCCTTGCTGTTTTCTTTTTTAATAAAAAGCCTAGGCTATGATAACAGCTACGACAGGGTTGTCTAGCTGAATGCGAAATAAGTCATGCAAAAACCATAATCTCCTAAATACCATTCAATTTAATGTTATTTTAATAGTACTGACAACATATTTTAAGTTATCACACTACTGAAAAATTAAAGAAGGGACAGTATATATAGTATACTTCGGTGAGTCAAGAGCTAAACAAAAAGTCCTGTTTCATTACAAAATACTGTAACTTTTATAAACGTTATGCTATCACCACAAAATTTTAATTAATATTTATTAAAAAATAAATATTTCATAAAACTGAAACTTAAATATATTATTTCTATAGGCTATACAAAACAGAAAAGAAAAAAGACTAAATAATAAGGCTGAATAAGCTGATCTATAGCATGTTAAATGGTGGTTGCCTGTCTATGAATGGTACACCCCTCTAAGCACACAGAAGTGGTTTGACCCAAGTCCTCAGCAGCCAATGACACTGACCTGTTCAAACTGATTTTTAAGGCATACTTCACGTGTATTTCACGTGTATTTAACGTGTATTTAAAACGTGAAATATAGCTGATTTTTCATGAGTAAACAACGCGTATTTAACGTGTATTTGACCCTCTTGGCCTTCCATACACATTAGAAGGGAGACGTGAAAAAAGGACATCGCGTACTTTATCACAGAATATTTGTTCGGCAGCACTTGTTTAGTTTAAAAGTAGACATGTCAAACTTTCTATAGATATATCTCTCATGTCTCTTCGTTGAGTATTCATGGAGTTACAGTTCATTTTAATGACGTGTTTGTAAATGAAGATCAGCGCAGACAAGGTTGAAGACAGCACACCTTGTTTGTTATCTTTATTTTATAAGTGCACAAAGTTTTGTTGTTATTGTGTTTGTATCCAAAAAAAAGTAGACCCTTTACAGATTCGATTGATGTATTGCTCTTATCTGTACGTTTAAAACTGAAAATGTAATTTAAGTAATTGTCAGGGTTATCAGCAGAAAATGACTCAAAACGCGTATATGCGTTAATCGACTCCAGAGTTAAAAGGCTGTCGTGACTTTTTTCCTTCCAGTATTCATAAGCTGTATCGCGCTGTCAAATTATATGTCATTTTGCACACATAAACATCTCAAAAACACCTGAATTCTGCTCTTGTTGTGTTCTAATGGGTGGATTAGTGCTGTGATATTATTTTTGGAATCTCTTAAAAAATGCTGATGAAGTGCTCATTTCTTTCTCGTCTTTCTCTCTGTTCTTTGGTCAGAGACATAATTTATTAATGAGATATCTGACCTGGTAATAATAACATATGTTGATTTGGCTTGTCAGAGTGAATGAAATGTGTAGCCTATTTATTTGTCTGATCTCGCCCCAAACGCGGCTGTCATGTGACTTTTTTTTCCCTTCGCGATGTCAAATATTGCATTTTGCACACATACACGGCTCAAAAACCCCTGGATTTTTCTCTTAGTGTGTTCTAATTGGTGGATTGTGTGCATTCGCAGGAATATTTATTTTAAGAAGCTCTTAAAAAATATATATAAATGACTTTACCATGTTGTGACGATGGATAACAATTGATGTGAGGTTCAGCCTGACAGATAAAATCTCACAATCACATATAAACACTCATTTTCATGTGTATAATATATTGTTCTAATTGTTTTGTGCCGTTTCGCTGCAGTGTTTTAATGTGACAGGCTGTAAATTCTCTTCAAGTGTTCAGAGAAATACATGGCGAGCTCGCGGGCAGTCGCGCTGCTGCGAATATATCATGTTATTACTTTAAACAGTTCAGAAACATCTGAATTTAGCTCTTGGTGTGTTCTAACGTGTGGATTGCGTGCAATCGCCGATATAATTTAATTATAAAAGGTCTTAAATAAGAATAAATTCGCTCGTTGTGAGCTCCGTGGAGACAGCATGAGCTGAGCAGCCGTGATTCTTCTCTCGTCTGTCTGACTGCTCTCTGCCCAGACATCAAGTATTCATAAGCTGTATCACGTTGTCAAATTATATTTCATTTTGCACACATAAACAGTTCGAAAACACCTGAATTCTGCTCTTGTTGTGTTCTAATGGGTGGATTAGTGCAATTCGCTGTGATATTATTTTTGGAAGCGCTTAAAAATGCGGATGAAGCTCTCTTTTCTCTCTCGTCTTTCTCGCTGTTCTTTGGCCAGAGACATAATTTATAAATGAGACCTGACCCGGTAATAATAACATATGTTGGTTTAGCTTGTCAGTTTATATAGCTAGCCTATTTATTTGTCCGATCTCGCCCCGAAACGCGGCTGTCATGTGGACTTCAAGTGTTCAGAGAAATACATCGCGGGCTCGCGGACATTTGGCTGCCGCGAATATATCATGTTATTACTTTAAACAGTTCAGAAACATCTGAATTTAGCTCTTGGTGTGTTCTAACGTGTGGATTGCGTGCAGTCGCCGTTTTAAAAGGTCTTAAATAAGAATGAATTCGCTCGTTGTGAGCTCCTGGAGACAGTGCCTGAGCTGAGCAGCATTGATTCTTCTCTCGTCTTTCTAACTGCTCTCTGCCCAGAAATAAATTATTAATGAGCCCTGACCCCTGTAATAATCAGATATGTTGGTTTAGCTTGTCAGTTTGAGGGAAATTGTATTATTTACTTGGTATTTTTAACCGGTTTAAAAGTGAAACGAAACCTGACTCCTCCCTTTAATCTCGGTTATTGCAACTAGGGGCGCAATTTTTCTCAGATAATGTAAGTCTATGGGTAATGTAATTTGACATTTAAAAATTAATTAAAAAAAAACTTTAAGTCTGATCAGTCTGAAAAGATATAGCAACCAGCACCGCTCTATCCCGCAGGTGTCTGCCGAGTTTGGGGCTTGTGGCTTTAAAGCCCTAGGAGGAGTAGCGTTCAGAATTTCTGTCAGAAAAATAATAATAAGAAAAAAAAGAAGAAGTTTAAATAGCATAACAGTATGTTGGCTTGTTGCCAAGCCAACATAACTAGAAGGTACATTTCCTGAAGAAAATGTGAGTGGTGCTTGCAGTGGCAAAACTCGCCCTCTGTTGCTATAGGGTGTTGTAATGAGGTTGCTAGGGTGGTTGCTAGGGAACCCGGGTTGGTTGCTATGGTACATGGGATGGTTGCTAGGGCGGTTGCTAGGGTCCCCATGATGGTTGCTAGGGCGGTTGCTAGGGTACCCAGGGTGGTTGCTAGGGTAATCGGGGCGGTTGCTAGGGTGTTGCTATGTGGTTGCTAGGGTACCCGGGGTGGTTGCTAGGGCGGTTGCTAGGGTCCCCATGATGGTTGCTAGGGCCGTTGCTAGGGTACTCAGGGTGGTTGCTAGGGTAATTGAGGCGGTTGCTAGGGTGTTGCTATGTGGTTGCTAGGGTACCCGGGGTGGTTGCTAGGGCGGTTGCTAGGGTCCCCATGATGGTTGCTAGGGCCGTTGCTAGGGTACTCAGGGTGGTTGCTAGGGTAATCGGGGTGGTTGCTAGGGTGTTGCTATGTGGTTGCTAGGGTACACGGGGTGGTTGCTAGGGCGGTTGCTAGGGTCCCCATGTTGGTTGCTAGGGCCGTTGCTAGGGTACCCAGGGTGGTTGCTAGGGTAATTGGGGCGGTTGCTAGGGTGTTGCTATGTGGTTGCTAGGGTAACCGGGGTGGTTGCTAGGCAGTTGCTATGGTAACCAGGGTGGTTGTTATGATGTTACTAGGTGGTTGGTAGTTGTCACAGATGGTCACTATGTAGTTATTATAGAGTTCTTAGCCCATTTGAGCACTTAGCTTATAACTATTAGCATGTAGCTAATCACTGCTAGCATGACTAGCATGTTGGAAGTCCAGTGTGCTAGCATGAGTCAAAAAATCCAACCACCATATCTGTACGATGTTCTGATGCAGAGATATAGGTCGTGCAAAACGGTTGCTAGGGTACTCCGTTTGGTTGCTATGGAGTGGCTTGGCAGCTGCCAATGGTGATAGTCCAAAGGCTGCCCGCCAATATAAACCAACCCCCATGCCTCTACGATGTTCTGATGCAGAGATATAGATCTTGCAAAACGGTTGCTAGGGTACTCCATTTGGTTGCTAGGGAGTGGCCTGGCAGCTGCCAATGATGATACTCCAATGGTTGCTTTGCTAATATAAAGCAACCCCCATGCTTCTATGTCTTTCAGATGTTAAGATATCTCTCTATACTTTGGGTTGCTAGGTAGCTCTTAATGGTTGCTAGGGCCGTGGCTAGGTTGTCTTGAAGGACATACATGATTGGCCGTTTGCTGCCCGAGTCAAACGAGCCCACCCTCATGTTTCTATGACACTTCTATCCAAAGTTATTTATTTGATCTTTTTCAATGGAAGTCTATGGGGCTTGTTGCTATGGTGCTTTATATGGTTGCTAGGGCGTGGCTTGATAGATTCATAATGATCCTGAGAGTCTGATTGGTTGCCTGATTCAAATGAGCCCACCCCCTTGTCTCTATGACTATGTGATCCATAGTTATGTTCAATGCAAAATCCCTATGTAATTTCCCACAGTAGGAAAAACACATTGTTTCATGGGCGATCCCTCACCATTGGCTTAGAATGGGGCAACTTTGGGGGGGCTCTTGCGCCCCAGGGGTGCAACTTGTACCCCATTGCGGGGTATGATCGCGCACAGCCTCATAGCCTCTCCAAATGTGGTGATTCACATGTTTCTGCGAATTTCTCTCTCGGAGCTACGATCCGTCAAAGTTGGCCGTAATGCGTTGTCTATGCGATTTTTCGGCCGATATTTCGCCCGGTGTACGAACATCGTACGCCCGATCGCTTATAAAAGTCATAGCACACCATTCCCGATTAGGCCGCACGATTTGACGCCTGTTTCGTTGGTCTGTGACGAAAACTGCGGGACTAGTTACGCGCCGAAATTTTGGCGGAAGAAGAATAATAAGAATAATAAGAATAATAAGTATGTGAGATAATAATAGTGATGCCTTGCCTCCGGCAAGCACCACTAACTAGAAGGTACAATTTCCTGAAGAAAATGTGAGTGGTGCTTGCAGTGGCAAAACTCTGCGCCCTGTTGCTAGATTGTTGCAATGAGGTTGCTACGGTGGTTGCTAAGGTACCCTGGGTGGTTGCTCAGGCGGTTGCTAGGTCCCATGATGGGTTGCTAAGGTACCCAGGGTGGTTGCTAGGGTAATCTGAATGGTTGCTAGGGTCGTGCTATGTGGTTGCTAGGGTACCCGGGGTGGTTGCTAGGGCGGTTGCTAGGGTACCTGGGGTGGTTGCTAGGGCGGTTGCTAGGGTCCCCATGATGGTTGCTAGGGCCGTTGCTAGGGTACTCAGGATGGTTGCTAGGGTAATCGGGGTGGTTGCTAGGGTGTTGCTATGTGGTTGCTAGGGTACCCGGGGTGGTTGCTAGGGCGGTTGCTAGGGTCCCCATGATGGTTGCTAGGGCCGTTGCTAGGGTACTCAGGATGGTTGCTAGGGTAATCGGGGTGGTTGCTAGGGTGTTGCTATGTGGTTGCTAGGGTACCCGGGTGGTTGCTAGGGCGGTTGCTAGGGTGCCCATGATGGTTGCTAGGGCCGTTGCTAAGGTACCCAGGGTGGTTGCTAGGGTAATTGGGGCGGTTGCTAGGGTGTTGCTATGTGGTTGCTAGGGTACCCGGGGTGGTTGCTAGGGCGGTTGCTATGGTAACCTGGGTGGTTTGCTAGGCAGTTGCTACGGTACTTGGGGTGGTTGCTAAGGTGTTGCTAGGCGGTTGCTAGGGTGTTTTGGCTGGTTGCTAGGCAGTTGCTATGGTCTCCTGGGTGGTTGCTATGATGTTACTAGGTGGTTTGTAGTTGTCACAGATGGTCACTATGTAGTTATTATAGAGTTCTTAGCCCATTTGAGCACTTAGCTAATCACTATTAGCATGTGGCTAATCACTGCTAGCATGACTAGCATGTTGGAAGTCCAGTGTGCTAGCATGAGTCAAAAAATCCAACCGCCATGTCTGTACGATGTTCTGATGCAGAGATATAGGTCGTGCAAAACGGTTGCTAGGGTACTCCATTTGGTTGCTATGGATGGCTTGGCAGCTGCCAATGGTGATACTCCAAAGGTTGCTCGCCAATATAAACCAACCCCCATGCCTCTACGATGTTCTGATGCAGAGATATAGATCTTGCAAAATGGTTGCTAGGGTACTGTGTTTGGTTGCTAGGGAGTGGCCTGGCAGCTGCCAATGATGATACTCCAATGGCAGCTTGCTAATATAAACCAACCCCATGCTTCTATGTCTTTCAGATGTTAAGATATCTATCTTTGGATTTAGGTTGCTAGGTAGCTCTTAATGGTTGCTAGGGCGTGGCTAGGAAGTGTTGAATGTGATACGTGATTGGCCGTTAGTGCTCGAGTCAAACGAGCCCACCCTCATGTTTCTATGACACTTCTATCCAACGTATTCATTTGATCTTTTTCAATGGAAGTCTATGGGGCTTGTTGCTATGGCGCTCTCTATGGTTGCTGGGCGTGGCTTGATAGATTCACAGTGATCCTGAGAGACTGATTGGTGCCTGATTCAAAATGAGCCCACCCCTTGTCTCTATGACACTGTGATGCAGAGTTTGTTTAATACAATATCCCTATGTAATTTCCACAGTAGGAAAAACACAGTGTTTCATGGGCGATCCCTTACCATTGTATGTC
>NW_020523640.1:0-27711 GCF_003368295.1 Carassius auratus
CCTTTATTAGTACGCGGTTTATGCTCAACATTAAGTATAGATATTTAAACACTGGCACATATGCGGGTTCGCGAATCATTTGAGTCAGTTCGGGATTTCGGAGTGGGATCGCAAATCATTTGAATCAATTTGGGAGTTCGTAGCGAGTTCGCAAATCATTTGAGTCAAATCGGGAGTTCAAAGCGGGATCGCGAATCATTTGAGTCAGTTTGGGGATCGCGAATCATTTTAATCGGTTCGGGAGTTCGGAGCGGGATCGCGAATCATTTGAATCAATTTAGGAGTTCGTAGAGAGTTCGCGAATCATTTGAGTCATTTCGGGAGTTCAAAGTGGGTTCGCGAATCATTTGAGTCAGTTTGGGGATCGCGAATCATTTGAATCAGTTCGGGAGTTCGTAGAGAGTTCGCGAATCATTTGAGTCATTTCGGGAGTTCAAAGCGAGTCCGCGAATCATTTGAGTCAGTTTGGGAATCGCGAAGCATTTGAATCATTTCGGGAGTTCGGAGAGGGATCGCGAATCATTTGAATCAATTTGGGAGTTCGTAGAGGGTCCGGGAAACATTTGAGTCAGTTCGGGTTCACGAATCATAGCTGTATATGGATAGGCATTTTTAACTAATTTAGTAGCTTGCTCTAATTACGTTTTCCAAGCGTGTTTAGGTGTGATATGTGAACTCGTATTTTTGGTTTTAATGATGTGCCTTTTAACAGTATCAAGTGTATTCAAAAACTAAACAAATCGTGCCTAAAAAGTGCACACATCTAGGCTAATGTGAAGTTACATGATGAAGTCATACTACTGCGCGTGTGCATTTTGAGTGCGTTCTTTCACTGCATTATTCGGTGTATTCAAATGTATTTATGAATGCATGTGAATGATCACAAAATTCAAGATATGGGGGTAAGAAAATTTATATATTTATATCATTTTATGTAGTTAATCAATATCACACGAAGAGTGCTATTTCAGTTTTTCTCCAAAAATCTGGGTTCTTTCTTGTCATTATAGAACCTTTTTAGCAAAAAAGGTTCTTTGGAGTTGAGTAAAGAACCCTATGGTTCTATATAGAACCCCAATGACCCTTTTTCTAAGAGTGTACTATTGAAAAAATACAAGATTCCAGAATCAGGGATCATTAAAAATACAGTGATTCCTTGATGATTACAGTTTGTGTGTACATATATATATATATACATATTAGGGGTCTAACAGTACACAAAATCACGGTTAGGTACGTACCTCGTTTTAAAGTCCACGGTTCGGTTCATTTTCGGTACAGTACGGGAAAGAAATGCAAACATTAAACTGCAGGTTGTTTAAACTTTCTTTAACAATTTGTTACACTTTTTTAAAATACTTTTTAATAAAATATACATAAAATAAAGAAAGAATAAGAAATAAAATACTGCGGCAAAGTTCTCCACTAAATAATATACTCTCAGTCTCAAACCAATATCATATAATAAAATATAATGAAAAATATAAATAAATAACGATTACATTGCAGCATTACCAATCCCAGCTTGTAGGCCTGCTAATATTTTTTAAAATATATGTAACTTTCCAAAGTGTAAAGCGCAGCATGAACAGTTTCAGTTTTTAGACCTGCTCAGAATTCGTTATTGCGTTGGACGGATCGAAATAAGAGCAAAGGTCTGTTTAAATGCAGACGGGAACTGCGTTTGAATTACAATCGCTATTTTCCTAGTTGTAGTAATGTTCACACTCGCGTGATACCTTTTGAAAACCTTAGGCCGGTGACACACTGGCATATTGCACCTGTCAAACACCTGTCTATTTTGCCGTCAATACTGTTGACGGTGTCCTTTATTAGTACGCGGTTTATGCTCAACATTAAGTATAGATATTGTTGTCGAGAAGACAAGATCCTGGTCTGTCGGCGGCTTCCCTCTATGTCACCTACAGTAGCAGCAGCGCACCAGCGCAGCGTCAGGCACGATTCTGGTGTGTAAAGACACAGAAGATGTGAAGCAGGTGTCACTCAACTGACACGCAGCTAGTGTGTCTCTGTCCTTAGAATCAGCTGCACGGCGGGATTTGCACTGAATGCGGAGACTTCACACACATGCACCGTACCGAAAGCCCTTTACCGAAACGGTCAAGTACTAATACACGTACTGTTACACCCCTAATATATACACACACAATGCATGAACATCATTTCAGATTTTAAATGCAATTTTATTGACATTTTTATTAAAACTTTGCCTCTTTTACTTCAAAACTTTTCACACAATCCAAGAATTGCATACACAAAATGCAAAATGCCTCACATCCCTGGCAAAATGAAGCACCACATTCAAAATATAACAAACACGTCTCAAAAAAAAACATTTGAAAATAGCTTTGCCATAATGTTAATTACTGTTACATTTGTGTGCATTGCATTGACAATTGTATAGTGTTTGCAAAAAAAAGTGTTTTATGGAAATTATGAAAACTGAGTCGAAGGCTGATAAATAAGTCCATGGTTTTGCAGATTTGGTGTGTAATTCTGTTTGAGTGACAGCTTTTAGAATCTGTAATCTGTAAGTAAAAGATTTAATGTGTAAGCATTTGATAAAAACTGTAACATCCCTGAATCACTTCACATGTATTATTACAAATTGTAGCTGTATTTTAAATCTTAAATGTAAATCTATATAATCCTACAGGAACAAATCTAGTCTACAGTCATATTATCTGTGCTGGTTTTATTAAAATTGAGTCCACAAGCGAAGGCCAGCGTTTATGAATGAAAAATAACCAAATCTTTTAAAGGTGGGAAGTCAAAATGAAGCAATAGCAGTCTGGTCAAAGATTTCTTAAAAGAGATTCAGCCATAATTTAAACTTGGAAATAAACTGAAGTTGGATGAAACTAAACGCTGTGGTTTAAAACGAGTGAGAAAAGTAACTAAAACATCTACTTTGATATTACAGTAGAGTTCTGTTTCTCTTCAGACATTTAAAACATTTGAGTCAGTTCGGGAGTTCGGAGTGGGATCGCAAATCATTTGAATCAATTTGGGAGTTCGTAGCGAGTTCGCGAATTATTTTTAGTCAAATCGGGAGTTCAAAGCGGGTTCGCGAATCATTTTGAGTCAGTTTGGGGATCGAGAATCATTTGAATCATTTCGGGAGTTCGGAGCGGGATCGCGAATCATTTGAATCAATTTGGGAGTTCGTATAGAGTTCGCGAATCATTTGAGTCATTTCGGGAGTTCAAAGCGGGTTCGCGAATAGTTTGAGTCAGTTGGGGATCGCAAATCATTTGAATCAGTTCGGGAGTTCGTAGAGAGTTCGCGAATCATTTGAGTCATTTCGGGAGTTCAAAGCGAGTCCGCGAATCATTTGAGTCAGTTTGGGAATCGCGAAGCATTTGAATCATTTCGAGAGTTCGGAGCGGGATCGCGAATCATTTGAATCAATTTGGGAGTTCGAAGAGGGTCCGGGAAACATTTGAGTCAGTTTGGGGATCGCGAAGCATTTGAATCATTTCGGGAGTTCGGAGCGGGATCGCGAATCATTTGAATCAATTTGGGAGTTCGTAGAGGGTCCGGGAAACCTTTGAGTCAGTCTGTTTAAATGCAGACGGGAGCTGCGTTTGAATTACAATCGCTATTTTCCTAGTTGTAGTACTGTTCACACTCGCATGATACCTTTTGAAAACCTTAGGCCGGTGACACACTGGCATATTGCACCTGTCAAACACCTGTCTATTTTGCCGTCAATACTGTTGACGGTGTCCTTTATTAGTACGCGGTTTATGCTCAACATTAAGTATAGATATTTAAACACTGGCACATATGCGGGTTCGCGAATCATTTGAGTCAGTTCGGGATTTCGGAGTGGGATCGCAAATCATTTGAATCAATTTGGGAGTTCGTAGCGAGTTCGCGAATCATTTGAGTCAAATCGGGAGTTCAAAGCGGGATCGCGAATCATTTGAGTCAGTTTGGGGATCGCGAATCATTTTAATCGATTCGGGAGTTCGGAGCGGGATCGCGAATCATTTGAATCAATTTAGGAGTTCGTAGAGAGTTCGCGAATCATTTGAGTCATTTCGGGAGTTCAAAGTGGGTTCGCGAATCATTTGAGTCAGTTTGGGGATCGCGATTCATTTGAATCAGTTCGGGAGTTCGTAGAGAGTTCGCGAATCATTTGAGTCATTTCGGGAGTTCAAAGCGAGTCCGCGAATCATTTGAGTCAGTTTGGGAATCGCTAAGCATTTGAATCATTTCGGGAGTTCGGAGAGGGATCGCGAATCATTTGAATCAATTTGGGAGTTCGTAGAGGGTCCGGGAAACATTTGAGTCAGTTTTGGGGTTCACGAATCATAGCTGTATATGGATAGGCATTTTTAACTAATTTAGTAGCTTGCTCTAATTACGTTTTCCAAGCGTGTTTAGGTGTGATATGTGAACTCGTATTTTTGGTTTTAATGATGTGCCTTTTAACAGTATCAAGTGTATTCAAAAACTAAACAAATCGTGCCTAAAAAGTGCACACATCTAGGCTAATGTGAAGTTACATGATGAAGTCATACTACTGCGCGTGTGCATTTTGAGTGCGTTCTTTCACTGCATTATTCGGTGTATTCAAATGTATTTATGAATGCATGTGAATGATCACAAAATTCAAGATATGGGGGTAAGAAAATTTATATATTTATATCATTTTATGTAGTTAATCAATATCACACGAAGAGTGCTATTTCAGTTTTTCTCCAAAATCTGGGTTCTTTCTTGTCATTATAGAACCTTTTTAGCAAAAAAGGTTCTTTGGAGTTGAGTAAAGAACCCTACGGTTCTATATAGAACCCCAATGAACCCTTTTTTCTAAGAGTGTACTATTGAAAAAATACAAAGATCCAGAATCAGGGGATCATTAAAAATACAGTGATTCATTGATGATTTACAATTTGTGTGTACATATAGATATATATATATATATATATATATATATATATATATACATATTAGGGGTCTAACAGTACACAAAAATCACGGTTAGGTACGTACCTCGGTTTTAAAGTCACGGTTCGGTTCATTTTCGGTACATTACAGGAAAGAAATGCAAACATTAAACTGCAGGTTGTTTAAACTTTCTTTAACAATTTGTTTACACTTTTTTAAAATACTTTTTAATAAAATATACATAAAATAAAGAAAGAATAAGAAATAAAATACTGCGGCAAAGTTCTCCACTAAATAATATACTCTCAGTCTCAAACCAATATCATATAATAAAATATAATGAAAAATATAAATAAATAACGATTACATTGCAGCATTACCAATCCCAGCTTGTAGGCCTGCTAATATTTTTAAAATATATGTAACTTTTCCAAAGTGTAAAGCGCAGCATGAACAGTTTCAGTTTTTAGACCTGCTCAGAATTCGTTATTGCGTTGGACCGATCGAAATTAAGAGCAAAGGTCTGTTTAAATGCAGACGGGAACTGCGTTTGAATTACAATCGCTATTTTCCTAGTTGTAGTTATGTTCACACTCGCGTGATACCTTTTGAAAACCTTAGGCCGGTGACACACTGGCATATTGCACCTGTCAAACACCTGTCTATTTTGCCGTCAATACTGTTGACGGTGTCCTTTATTAGTACGCGGTTTATGCTCAACATTAAGTATAGATATTGTTGTCGAGAAGACAAGATCCTGGTCTGTCGGCGGCTTCTCTCTATGTCACCTACAGTAGCAGCAGCGCACCAGCGCCGCGTCAGGCACGATTCTGGACGTGAAGCAGGTGTCACTCAACTGACACGCAGCAGAAACGCCATGCTCACGCCACGCAGCTAGTGTGTCTCTGTCCTTAGAATCAGCTGCACGGCGGGATTTGCACTGAATGCGGAGACTTCACACACATGCACCGTACCGAAATCCCTTTACCGAAACGGTCAAGTACTAATACACGTACTGTTACACCCCTAATATATACACACACAATGCATGAACATCATTTCAGATTTTAAATGCAATTTTATTGACATTTTTATTAAAACTTTGCCTCTTTTACTTCAAAACTTTTCACACAAATCCAAGAATTGCATACACAAAATGCAAAATGCCTCACATCCCTGGCAAAATGAAGCACCACATTCAAAATATAACAAACACATCTCAAAAAAAAAACATTTGAAAATAGCTTTGCCATAATGTTAATTACTGTTACATTTGTGTGCATTGCATTGACAATTGTATAGTGTTTTGCAAAAAAAAGTGTTTTATGAAATTATGAAAACTGAGTCGAAGGCTGATAAATAAGTCCATGGTTTTGCAGATTTGGTGTGTAATTCTGTTTGAGTGACAGCTTTCAGAATCTGTAATCTGTAAGTAAAGATTTAATGTGTAAGCATTTGATAAAAACTGTAACATCCCTGAATCACTTCACATGTATTATTACAAATTGTAGCTGTATTTTAAGTCTTAAATGTAAATCTATATAATCCTACAGGAACAAATCTAGTCTACAGTCATATTATCTGTGCTGGTTTTATTAAAATTGAGTCCACAAGCGAAGGCCAGCGTTTATGAATGAAAAATAACCAAATCTTTTAAAGGTGGGAAGTCGAAATGAAGCAATAGCAGTCTGGTCAAAGATTTCTTAAAAGAGATTCAGCCATAATTTAAACTTGGAAATAAACTGAAGTTGGATGAAACTAAACGCTGTTGTTTAAAACGAGTGAGAAAAGTAACTAAAACATCTACTTTGATATTACAGTAGAGTTCTGTTTCTCTTCAGACATTTAAACATTTGAGTCAGTTCGGGAGTTCGGAGTGGGATCGCAAATCATTTGAATCAATTTGGGAGTTCGTAGCGAGTTCGCGAATCATTTGAGTCAAATCGGGAGTTCAAAGCGGGTTCGCGAATCATTTGAGTCAGTTTGGGGATCGCGAATCATTTGAATCATTTCGGGAGTTCGGAGCGGGATCGCGAATCATTTGAATCAATTTGGGAGTTCGTATAGAGTTCGCGAATCATTTGAGTCATTTCGGGAGTTCAAAGCGGGTTCGCGAATAATTTGAGTCAGTTTGGGGATCGCGAATCATTTGAATCAGTTCGGGAGTTCGTAGAGAGTTCGCGAATCATTTGAGTCATTTCGGGAGTTCAAAGCGAGTCCGCGAATCATTTGAGTCAGTTTGGGAATCGCGAAGCATTTGAATCATTTCGGGAGTTCGGAGCGGGATCGCGAATCATTTGAATCAATTTGGGAGTTCGTAGAGGGTCCGGGAAACCTTTGAGTCAGTCTGTTTAAATGCAGACGGGAGCTGCGTTTGAATTACAATCGCTATTTTCCTAGTTGTAGTAATGTTCACACTCGCATGATACCTTTTGAAAACCTTAGGCCGGGGACACACTGGCATATTGCACCTGTCAAACACCTGTCTATTTTGCCGTCAATACTGTTGACGGTGTCCTTTATTAGTACGCGGTTTATGCTCAACATTAAGTATAGATATTTAAACACTGGCACATATGCGGGTTCGCGAATCATTTGAGTCAGTTCGGGATTTCGGAGTGGGATCGCAAATCATTTGAATCAATTTGGGAGTTCGTAGCGAGTTCGCAAATCATTTGAGTCAAATCGGGAGTTCAAAGCGGGATCGCGAATCATTTGAGTCAGTTTGAGGATCGCGAATCATTTTAATCGGTTCGGGAGTTCGGAGCGGGATCGCGAATCATTTGAATCAATTTAGGAGTTCGTAGAGAGTTCGCGAATCATTTGAGTCATTTCGGGAGTTCAAAGTGGGTTCGCGAATCATTTGAGTCAGTTTGGGGATCGCGAATCATTTGAATTAGTTCGGGAGTTCGTAGAGAGTTCGCAAATCATTTGAGTCATTTCGGGAGTTCAAAGCGAGTCCGCGAATCATTTGAGTCAGTTTGGGAATCGCGAAGCATTTGAATCATTTCGGGAGTTCGGAGAGGGATCGCGAATCATTTGAATCAATTTGGGAGTTCGTAGAGGGTCCGGGAAACATTTGAGTCAGTTTGGGGATCGCGAAGCATTTGAATCATTTCGGGAGTTCGGAGCGGGATCGCGAATCATTTGAATCAATTTGGGAGTTCGTAGAGGGTCCGGGAAACCTTTGAGTCAGTCTGTTTAAATGCAGACGGGAGCTGCGTTTGAATTACAATCGCTATTTTCCTAGTTGTAGTACTGTTCACACTCGCATGATACCTTTTGAAAACCTTAGGCCGGTGACACACTGGCATATTGCACCTGTCAAACACCTGTCTATTTTGCCGTCAATACTGTTGACGGTGTCCTTTATTAGTACGCGGTTTATGCTCAACATTAAGTATAGATATTTAAACACTGGCACATATGCGGGTTCGCGAATCATTTGAGTCAGTTCGGGATTTCGGAGTGGGATCGCAAATCATTTGAATCAATTTGGGAGTTCGTAGCGAGTTCGCGAATCATTTGAGTCAAATCGGGAGTTCAAAGCGGGATCGCGAATCATTTGAGTCAGTTTGGGGATCGCGAATCATTTTAATCGGTTCGGGAGTTCGGAGCGGGATCGCGAATCATTTGAATCAATTTAGGAGTTCGTAGAGAGTTCGCGAATCATTTGAGTCATTTCGGGAGTTCAAAGTGGGTTCGCGAATCATTTGAGTCAGTTTGGGGATCGCGATTCATTTGAATCAGTTCGGGAGTTCGTAGAGAGTTCGCGAATCATTTGAGTCATTTCGGGAGTTCAAAGCGAGTCCGCGAATCATTTGAGTCAGTTTGGGAATCGCTAAGCATTTGAATCATTTCGGGAGTTCGGAGAGGGATCGCGAATCATTTGAATCAATTTGGGAGTTCGTAGAGGGTCCGGGAAACATTTGGTAGCTTGCTCTAATTACGTTTTCCAAGCGTGTTTAGGTGTGATATGTGAACTCGTATTTTTGGTTTTAATGATGTGCCTTTTAACAGTATCAAGTGTATTCAAAAACTAAACAAATCGTGCCTAAAAAGTGCACACATCTAGGCTAATGTGAAGTTACATGATGAAGTCATACTACTGCGCGTGTGCATTTTGAGTGCGTTCTTTCACTGCATTATTCGGTGTATTCAAATGTATTTATGAATGCATGTGAATGATCACAAAATTCAAGATATGGGGGTAAGAAAATTTATATATTTATATCATTTTATGTAGTTAATCAATATCACACGAAGAGTGCTATTTCAGTTTTTCTCCAAAAATCTGGGTTCTTTCTTGTCATTATAGAACCTTTTTAGCAAAAAAGGTTCTTTGGAGTTGAGTAAAGAACCCTATGGTTCTATATAGAACCCCAATGAACCCTTTTTTCTAAGAGTGTACTATTGAAAAAATACAAGATCCAGAATCAGGGATCATTAAAAATACAGTGATTCCTTGATGATTTACAGTTTGTGTGTACATATATATATATACATATTAGGGGTCTAACAGTACACAAAAATCACGGTTAGGTACGTACCTCGGTTTTAAAGTCACGGTTCGGTTCATTTTCGGTACAGTACGGGAAAGAAATGCAAACATTAAACTGCAGGTTGTTTAAACTTTCTTTAACAATTTGTTTACACTTTTTTAAAATACTTTTTAATAAAATATACATAAAATAAAGAAAGAATAAGAAATAAAATACTGCGGCAAAGTTCTCCACTAAATAATATACTCTCAGTCTCAAACCAATATCATATAATAAAATATAATGAAAAATATAAATAAATAACGATTACATTGCAGCATTACCAATCCCAGCTTGTAGGCCTGCTAATATTTTTAAAATATATGTAACTTTTCCAAAGTGTAAAGCGCAGCATGAACAGTTTCAGTTTTTAGACCTGCTCAGAATTCGTTATTGCGTTGGACGGATCGAAATTAAGAGCAAAGGTCTGTTTAAATGCAGACGGGAACTGCGTTTGAATTACAATCGCTATTTTCCTAGTTGTAGTAATGTTCACACTCGCGTGATACCTTTTGAAAACCTTAGGCCGGTGACACACTGGCATATTGCACCTGTCAAACACCTGTCTATTTTGCCGTCAATACTGTTGACGGTGTCCTTTATTAGTACGCGGTTTATGCTCAACATTAAGTATAGATATTGTTGTCGAGAAGACAAGATCCTGGTCTGTCGGCGGCTTCCCTCTATGTCACCTACAATAGCAGCAGCGCACCAGCGCAGCGTCAGGCACGATTCTGGTGTGTAAAGACACAGAAGACGTGAAGCAGGTGTCACTCAACTGACACGCAGCAGAAACGCCATGCTCACGCCACGCAGCTAGTGTGTCTCTGTCCTTAGAATCAGCTGCACGGCGGGATTTGCACTGAATGCGGAGACTTCACACACATGCACCGTACCGAAAGCCCTTTACCGAAATGGTCAAGTACTAATACACGTACTGTTACACCCCTAATATATACACACACAATGCATGAACATCATTTCAGATTTTAAATGCAATTTTATTGACATTTTTATTAAAACTTTGCCTCTTTTACTTCAAAACTTTTCACACAAATCCAAGAATTGCATACACAAAATGCAAAATGCCTCACATCCCTGGCAAAATGTAACAAACACGTCTCAAAAAAAAACATTTGAAAATAGCTTTGCCATAATGTTAATTACTGTTACATTTGTGTGCATTGCATTGACAATTGTGTAGTGTTTTGCAAAAAAAAAAGTGTTTTATGAAATTATGAAAACTGAGTCGAAGGCTGATAAATAAGTCCATGGTTTTGCAGATTTGGTGTGTAATTCTGTTTGAGTGACAGCTTTCAGAATCTGTAATCTGTAAGTAAAGATTTAATGTGTAAGCATTTGATAAAAACTGAAACATCCCTGAATACCTTCACATGTATTATTACAAATTGTAGCTGTATTTTAAATCTTAAATGTAAATCTATATAATCCTACAGGAACAAATCTAGTCTACAGTCATATTATCTGTGCTGGTTTTATTAAAATTGAGTCCACAAGCGAAGGCCAGCGTTTATGAATGAAAAATAACCAAATCTTTTAAAGGTGGGAAGTCAAAATGAAGCAATAGCAGTCTGGTCAAAGATTTCTTAAAAGAGATTCAGCCATAATTTAAACTTGGAAATAAACTGAAGTTGGATGAAACTAAACGCTGTGGTTTAAAACGAGTGAGAAAAGTAACTAAAACATCTACTTTGATATTACAGTAGAGTTCTGTTTCTCTTCAGACATTTAAACATTTGAGTCAGTTCGGGAGTTCGGAGTGGGATCGCAAATCATTTGAATCAATTTGGGAGTTCGTAGCGAGTTCGCGAATTATTTTTAGTCAAATCGGGAGTTCAAAGCGGGTTCGCGAATCATTTGAGTCAGTTTGGGGATCGCGAATCATTTGAATCATTTCGGGAGTTCGGAGCGGGATCGCGAATCATTTGAATCAATTTGGGAGTTCGTATAGAGTTCGCGAATCATTTGAGTCATTTCGGGAGTTCAAAGCGGGTTCGCGAATAATTTGAGTCAGTTTGGGGATCGCAAATCATTTGAATCAGTTCGGGAGTTCGTAGAGAGTTCGCGAATCATTTGAGTCATTTCGGGAGTTCAAAGCGAGTCCGCGAATCATTTGAGTCAGTTTGGGAATCGCGAAGCATTTGAATCATTTCGAGAGTTCGGAGCGGGATCGCGAATCATTTGAATCAATTTGGTACCTCGGTTTTAAAGTCACGGTTCGGTTCATTTTCGGTACATTACAGGAAAGAAATGCAAACATTAAACTGCAGGTTGTTTAAACTTTCTTTAACAATTTGTTTACACTTTTTTAAAATACTTTTTAATAAAATATACATAAAATAAAGAAAGAATAAGAAATAAAATACTGCGGCAAAGTTCTCCACTAAATAATATACTCTCAGTCTCAAACCAATATCATATAATAAAATATAATGAAAAATATAAATAAATAACGATTACATTGCAGCATTACCAATCCCAGCTTGTAGGCCTGCTAATATTTTTAAAATATATGTAACTTTTCCAAAGTGTAAAGCGCAGCATGAACAGTTTCAGTTTTTAGACCTGCTCAGAATTCGTTATTGCGTTGGACCGATCGAAATTAAGAGCAAAGGTCTGTTTAAATGCAGACGGGAACTGCGTTTGAATTACAATCGCTATTTTCCTAGTTGTAGTTATGTTCACACTCGCGTGATACCTTTTGAAAACCTTAGGCCGGTGACACACTGGCATATTGCACCTGTCAAACACCTGTCTATTTTGCCGTCAATACTGTTGACGGTGTCCTTTATTAGTACGCGGTTTATGCTCAACATTAAGTATAGATATTGTTGTCGAGAAGACAAGATCCTGGTCTGTCGGCGGCTTCTCTCTATGTCACCTACAGTAGCAGCAGCGCACCAGCGCCGCGTCAGGCACGATTCTGGACGTGAAGCAGGTGTCACTCAACTGACACGCAGCAGAAACGCCATGCTCACGCCACGCAGCTAGTGTGTCTCTGTCCTTAGAATCAGCTGCACGGCGGGATTTGCACTGAATGCGGAGACTTCACACACATGCACCGTACCGAAATCCCTTTACCGAAACGGTCAAGTACTAATACACGTACTGTTACACCCCTAATATATACACACACAATGCATGAACATCATTTCAGATTTTAAATGCAATTTTATTGACATTTTTATTAAAACTTTGCCTCTTTTACTTCAAAACTTTTCACACAAATCCAAGAATTGCATACACAAAATGCAAAATGCCTCACATCCCTGGCAAAATGAAGCACCACATTCAAAATATAACAAACACATCTCAAAAAAAAAACATTTGAAAATAGCTTTGCCATAATGTTAATTACTGTTACATTTGTGTGCATTGCATTGACAATTGTATAGTGTTTTGCAAAAAAAAGTGTTTTATGAAATTATGAAAACTGAGTCGAAGGCTGATAAATAAGTCCATGGTTTTGCAGATTTGGTGTGTAATTCTGTTTGAGTGACAGCTTTCAGAATCTGTAATCTGTAAGTAAAGATTTAATGTGTAAGCATTTGATAAAAACTGTAACATCCCTGAATCACTTCACATGTATTATTACAAATTGTAGCTGTATTTTAAGTCTTAAATGTAAATCTATATAATCCTACAGGAACAAATCTAGTCTACAGTCATATTATCTGTGCTGGTTTTATTAAAATTGAGTCCACAAGCGAAGGCCAGCGTTTATGAATGAAAAATAACCAAATCTTTTAAAGGTGGGAAGTCGAAATGAAGCAATAGCAGTCTGGTCAAAGATTTCTTAAAAGAGATTCAGCCATAATTTAAACTTGGAAATAAACTGAAGTTGGATGAAACTAAACGCTGTTGTTTAAAACGAGTGAGAAAAGTAACTAAAACATCTACTTTGATATTACAGTAGAGTTCTGTTTCTCTTCAGACATTTAAACATTTGAGTCAGTTCGGGAGTTCGGAGTGGGATCGCAAATCATTTGAATCAATTTGGGAGTTCGTAGCGAGTTCGCGAATCATTTGAGTCAAATCGGGAGTTCAAAGCGGGTTCGCGAATCATTTGAGTCAGTTTGGGGATCGCGAATCATTTGAATCATTTCGGGAGTTCGGAGCGGGATCGCGAATCATTTGAATCAATTTGGGAGTTCGTATAGAGTTCGCGAATCATTTGAGTCATTTCGGGAGTTCAAAGCGGGTTCGCGAATAATTTGAGTCAGTTTGGGGATCGCGAATCATTTGAATCAGTTCGGGAGTTCGTAGAGAGTTCGCGAATCATTTGAGTCATTTCGGGAGTTCAAAGCGAGTCCGCGAATCATTTGAGTCAGTTTGGGAATCGCGAAGCATTTGAATCATTTCGGGAGTTCGGAGCGGGATCGCGAATCATTTGAATCAATTTGGGAGTTCGTAGAGGGTCCGGGAAACCTTTGAGTCAGTCTGTTTAAATGCAGACGGGAGCTGCGTTTGAATTACAATCGCTATTTTCCTAGTTGTAGTAATGTTCACACTCGCATGATACCTTTTGAAAACCTTAGGCCGGGGACACACTGGCATATTGCACCTGTCAAACACCTGTCTATTTTGCCGTCAATACTGTTGACGGTGTCCTTTATTAGTACGCGGTTTATGCTCAACATTAAGTATAGATATTTAAACACTGGCACATATGCGGGTTCGCGAATCATTTGAGTCAGTTCGGGATTTCGGAGTGGGATCGCAAATCATTTGAATCAATTTGGGAGTTCGTAGCGAGTTCACAAATCATTTGAGTCAAATCGGGAGTTCAAAGCGGGATCGCGAATCATTTGAGTCAGTTTGAGGATCGCGAATCATTTTAATCGGTTCGGGAGTTCGGAGCGGGATCGCGAATCATTTGAATCAATTTAGGAGTTCGTAGAGAGTTCGCGAATCATTTGAGTCATTTCGGGAGTTCAAAGTGGGTTCGCGAATCATTTGAGTCAGTTTGGGGATCGCGAATCATTTGAATTAGTTCGGGAGTTCGTAGAGAGTTCGCAAATCATTTGAGTCATTTCGGGAGTTCAAAGCGAGTCCGCGAATCATTTGAGTCAGTTTGGGAATCGCGAAGCATTTGAATCATTTCGGGAGTTCGGAGAGGGATCGCGAATCATTTGAATCAATTTGGGAGTTCGTAGAGGGTCCGGGAAACATTTGAGTCAGTTTGGGGATCGCGAAGCATTTGAATCATTTCGGGAGTTCGGAGCGGGATCGCGAATCATTTGAATCAATTTGGGAGTTCGTAGAGGGTCCGGGAAACCTTTGAGTCAGTCTGTTTAAATGCAGACGGGAGCTGCGTTTGAATTACAATCGCTATTTTCCTAGTTGTAGTACTGTTCACACTCGCATGATACCTTTTGAAAACCTTAGGCCGGTGACACACTGGCATATTGCACCTGTCAAACACCTGTCTATTTTGCCGTCAATACTGTTGACGGTGTCCTTTATTAGTACGCGGTTTATGCTCAACATTAAGTATAGATATTTAAACACTGGCACATATGCGGGTTCGCGAATCATTTGAGTCAGTTCGGGATTTCGGAGTGGGATCGCAAATCATTTGAATCAATTTGGGAGTTCGTAGCGAGTTCGCGAATCATTTGAGTCAAATCGGGAGTTCAAAGCGGGATCGCGAATCATTTGAGTCAGTTTGGGGATCGCGAATCATTTTAATCGGTTCGGGAGTTCGGAGCGGGATCGCGAATCATTTGAATCAATTTAGGAGTTCGTAGAGAGTTCGCGAATCATTTGAGTCATTTCGGGAGTTCAAAGTGGGTTCGCGAATCATTTGAGTCAGTTTGGGGATCGCGATTCATTTGAATCAGTTCGGGAGTTCGTAGAGAGTTCGCGAATCATTTGAGTCATTTCGGGAGTTCAAAGCGAGTCCGCGAATCATTTGAGTCAGTTTGGGAATCGC
This sequence comes from Carassius auratus, assembly GCF_003368295.1. Lineage (NCBI taxonomy): Eukaryota > Metazoa > Chordata > Actinopteri > Cypriniformes > Cyprinidae > Carassius > Carassius auratus. The sequence continues at coordinate 15,418 of NW_020523640.1, forward strand.
TAAGCATTTGAATCATTTCGGGAGTTCGGAGAGGGATCGCGAATCATTTGAATCAATTTGGGAGTTCGTAGAGGGTCCGGGAAACATTTGAGTCAGTTTGGGGTTCACGAATCATAGCTGTATATGGATAGGCATTTTTAACTAATTTAGTAGCTTGCTCTAATTACGTTTTCCAAGCGTGTTTAGGTGTGATATGTGAACTCGTATTTTTGGTTTTAATGATGTGCCTTTTAACAGTATCAAGTGTATTCAAAAACTAAACAAATCGTGCCTAAAAAGTGCACACATCTAGGCTAATGTGAAGTTACATGATGAAGTCATACTACTGCGCGTGTGCATTTTGAGTGCGTTCTTTCACTGCATTATTCGGTGTATTCAAATGTATTTATGAATGCATGTGAATGATCACAAAATTCAAGATATGGGGGTAAGAAAATTTATATATTTATATCATTTTATGTAGTTAATCAATATCACACGAAGAGTGCTATTTCAGTTTTTCTCCAAAAAATCTGGGTTCTTTCTTGTCATTATAGAACCTTTTTAGCAAAAAAGGTTCTTTGGAGTTGAGTAAAGAACCCTATGGTTCTATATAGAACCCCAATGAACCCTTTTTTCTAAGAGTGTACTATTGAAAAAATACAAGATCCAGAATCAGGGATCATTAAAAATACAGTGATTCCTTGATGATTTACAGTTTGTGTGTACATATATATATATACATATTAGGGGTCTAACAGTACACAAAAATCACGGTTAGGTACGTACCTCGGTTTTAAAGTCACGGTTCGGTTCATTTTCGGTACAGTACGGGAAAGAAATGCAAACATTAAACTGCAGGTTGTTTAAACTTTCTTTAACAATTTGTTTACACTTTTTTAAAATACTTTTTAATAAAATATACATAAAATAAAGAAAGAATAAGAAATAAAATACTGCGGCAAAGTTCTCCACTAAATAATATACTCTCAGTCTCAAACCAATATCATATAATAAAATATAATGAAAAATATAAATAAATAACGATTACATTGCAGCATTACCAATCCCAGCTTGTAGGCCTGCTAATATTTTTAAAATATATGTAACTTTTCCAAAGTGTAAAGCGCAGCATGAACAGTTTCAGTTTTTAGACCTGCTCAGAATTCGTTATTGCGTTGGACGGATCGAAATTAAGAGCAAAGGTCTGTTTAAATGCAGACGGGAACTGCGTTTAAATTACAATCGCTATTTTCCTAGTTGTAGTAATGTTCACACTCGCGTGATACCTTTTGAAAACCTTAGGCCGGTGACACACTGGCATATTGCACCTGTCAAACACCTGTCTATTTTGCCGTCAATACTGTTGACGGTGTCCTTTATTAGTACGCGGTTTATGCTCAACATTAAGTATAGATATTGTTGTCGAGAAGACAAGATCCTGGTCTGTCGGCGGCTTCCCTCTATGTCACCTACAATAGCAGCAGCGCACCAGCGCAGCGTCAGGCACGATTCTGGTGTGTAAAGACACAGAAGACGTGAAGCAGGTGTCACTCAACTGACACGCAGCAGAAACGCCATGCTCACGCCACGCAGCTAGTGTGTCTCTGTCCTTAGAATCAGCTGCACGGCGGGATTTGCACTGAATGCGGAGACTTCACACACATGCACCGTACCGAAAGCCCTTTACCGAAATGGTCAAGTACTAATACACGTACTGTTACACCCCTAATATATACACACACAATGCATGAACATCATTTCAGATTTTAAATGCAATTTTATTGACATTTTTATTAAAACTTTGCCTCTTTTACTTCAAAACTTTTCACACAAATCCAAGAATTGCATACACAAAATGCAAAATGCCTCACATCCCTGGCAAAATGTAACAAACACGTCTCAAAAAAAAACATTTGAAAATAGCTTTGCCATAATGTTAATTACTGTTACATTTGTGTGCATTGCATTGACAATTGTGTAGTGTTTTGCAAAAAAAAAAGTGTTTTATGAAATTATGAAAACTGAGTCGAAGGCTGATAAATAAGTCCATGGTTTTGCAGATTTGGTGTGTAATTCTGTTTGAGTGACAGCTTTCAGAATCTGTAATCTGTAAGTAAAGATTTAATGTGTAAGCATTTGATAAAAACTGAAACATCCCTGAATACCTTCACATGTATTATTACAAATTGTAGCTGTATTTTAAATCTTAAATGTAAATCTATATAATCCTACAGGAACAAATCTAGTCTACAGTCATATTATCTGTGCTGGTTTTATTAAAATTGAGTCCACAAGCGAAGGCCAGCGTTTATGAATGAAAAATAACCAAATCTTTTAAAGGTGGGAAGTCAAAATGAAGCAATAGCAGTCTGGTCAAAGATTTCTTAAAAGAGATTCAGCCATAATTTAAACTTGGAAATAAACTGAAGTTGGATGAAACTAAACGCTGTGGTTTAAAACGAGTGAGAAAAGTAACTAAAACATCTACTTTGATATTACAGTAGAGTTCTGTTTCTCTTCAGACATTTAAACATTTGAGTCAGTTCGGGAGTTCGGAGTGGGATCGCAAATCATTTGAATCAATTTGGGAGTTCGTAGCGAGTTCGCGAATTATTTTTAGTCAAATCGGGAGTTCAAAGCGGGTTCGCGAATCATTTGAGTCAGTTTGGGGATCGCGAATCATTTGAATCATTTCGGGAGTTCGGAGCGGGATCGCGAATCATTTGAATCAATTTGGGAGTTCGTATAGAGTTCGCGAATCATTTGAGTCATTTCGGGAGTTCAAAGCGGGTTCGCGAATAATTTGAGTCAGTTTGGGGATCGCAAATCATTTGAATCAGTTCGGGAGTTCGTAGAGAGTTCGCGAATCATTTGAGTCATTTCGGGAGTTCAAAGCGAGTCCGCGAATCATTTGAGTCAGTTTGGGAATCGCGAAGCATTTGAATCATTTCGAGAGTTCGGAGCGGGATCGCGAATCATTTGAATCAATTTGGGAGTTCGAAGAGGGTCCGGGAAACATTTGAGTCAGTTTGGGGATCGCGAAGCATTTGAATCATTTCGGGAGTTCGGAGCGGGATCGCGAATCATTTGAATCAATTTGGGAGTTCGTAGAGGGTCCGGGAAACCTTTGAGTCAGTCTGTTTAAATGCAGACGGGAGCTGCGTTTGAATTACAATCGCTATTTTCCTAGTTGTAGTACTGTTCACACTCGCATGATACCTTTTGAAAACCTTAGGCCGGTGACACACTGGCATATTGCACCTGTCAAACACCTGTCTATTTTGCCGTCAATACTGTTGACGGTGTCCTTTATTAGTACGCGGTTTATGCTCAACATTAAGTACATGTAATGGGGTGGAGGTAGCATTAGTTGTGGCTCCATATTAGGCATGCTTGGGACTACAAATGTGTTGGACTACAGATCCCATGAGTCCAAGTACTATAAAGGGGGAAATCAAATCTTCTGGCCTTTCTCTTTGTGGGACCATGTGCTGCGTAGGAGAAGCTGTGTGGTATGTTTCAACGCTCGGTGATAATGAAGCTAGTCGTTGCTTTGTGAACATTATTAAAGTAAATTGTGGAAGTAAGGGTTGTGACTCATGGTTATGGTTAGTGTAGTCCATTTTAATGTGTGTTTGTTTGTTTGTTTTATAGTATGCTTAAAGGATATATACTGGTGGATGCCTCAGAAATTGAGTAGATTCATTCATTAACACAGGTACTTATTTTAATTGAATATTGGAGTATGTGAAGTTTGCTTTTTATTGTTAGGTGTTTTTAATTCTGTTTTTAATTCTAATATTCTAAAGGGGCAATCATGAATTGCATTTTCTTCGTTTTGCAGATGATGCATGATTGCCGTTTACTTTTATCTAAAATATTGGTGGGTTAATGTTGGGTTGTAAGATATGACTTTTAACAGTTACACTATGATGAAGTTATTTGCATTTCTTGTGGGACTGTGATTTTGTTTTGTTTATTTGTCTTCGTTTTGTGTTAATCAACCAAAGACAAAGGGGTTCCCATTCTTGTATGCATGGTTGACTCTTAAGGTGATTGGGCACAATTTGTAGTGGTTTGAGTCAAGTGCGTGTTGGTTTTCTATTACACTTGTGTTATTGGTTTTGTGCTGTGATTTGAGTGTATTCTTTAATAGTGGAACTGCCATTGTATGGGATTGGGGAACCCTATGGTCTATAGTGGGTTAAACCTTTGTGTTTTCGTTTCTTTGCCACTTCTTATTACCATTTTTGTTTAATAAATCTGTTTGTGCTTGCAAGGAAACACACTGTGGTTGTTGCCCTTCTTTTACACCTTCCCCATTACTTGTAAGGCCTGGGGAGGGTTACAAATGGCGTAGTCGGCAGGGTCTGTTTGATGTTGGGCAGCACTACAGTGTGTTACTGTGGACCTTGTTTTTTTTGTTGTTGTTGTTTATTTATTATTATTATTATTATTTTATTTTTTGCACTGATACCCACCATTTTGTGTAGGTATTTAAAAGGTATTTGTATAAGTAAACGGCAGTCGTGCAAGAAGAAAACACCGTAACTATGAAACAGGAGCTGACAGAGTTGCGGGAACAGATACGTAGTCTACAGGCTGCAAATGAACAATTAATGCAACAACGTTCTGCATCCAGCCGTGACTCTCTTAACCAGCCTGTATCCAGCATTAATGCTCCTCCGCCGGTGCCTTTCACTAGAGTGATGTATGTTCCTCGGGAGCGGAAGTGTCGACGGTTCTGTGGGGACTTGGACTCTACTTCGAGCATAGAGGACTGGATTGAGGAGGCTGAAGCCTGCATTGGGGATGACAGTTGGACTGTGCGAGAAAGGGTAGCATTCCTTTTAGATCATTTAGGAGGGGAAGCCAGAATGGAGATTAAACTCCGAGCAGCAGCTGAACGTCAGACTCCCGAACTCATATTTAAGGTTTTAAGAAGTATGTATGGTGCAAAACAAACATTTGTGCAGTTGCAGAAAGGGTTTTATGATCGAAAACAAAGAGAGGGTGAATCCCTAATTGAATTCTCTCATGCACTTATATCTTTGATGGATTCTATCCTCGTAAGTAGTCCACATGGTGTCCCGAATGCTGACCAAGTTCTCCGTGATCAGTTTGTGGAGCAGGTTAAAGATGTAGCGCTTAAACGTGAACTTAAACGTTTTGTAAGACAAACTCCACACTGTACCTTAATTGATGTTCGAAGTGAGGCTATCAGATGGAATGAGGAAGGCAAAGGAGAGGCTATTCCCCCTGCTGCTCAGTTTTGGTGTAATGCTGCTCAGGGTAGAGTAACTGAATCACCTAGGCCTAATGAATCTACTGAATTAAGAGAAATTAAGGAGTTGTTAAAGCACCAACAAGCTCAGATTGATGAGATTACGAAGCGTCTTGATGATCTTAAACCCTCAAGTAATGAACCCTCTGTCCCTTTGACAAGGCCAAATGGTTCTCGAAGGTGTTTACGTTGTAATAAATTGGGTCACATTGCCCGATATTGTCGACAACAATGGCCTGTTGATTCTGGCTCTAGGTCAGCTGGGGGAACAACGAGGGGAACACCGGTGGAGGAGATAGATGAATGTGCCTCTCCTGTGGTTACTAGTCAAGAAACTGAAATAGGCATTGAAGGTTTAAAAACCTCAAGACTTGTCTGTCCTACAGTGGTGCAGCGTCTTATCGGCAATGTCCCACAGTGACGATTCAAATGGGGGTGTTCCTGTTTTATGTTTGCTGGATACTGGCTCAATGGTGACCACTATAACAGAGACTTTTTTTGACCAATGTTTTCGGACAACTAGCACCAGATGCTCTAAAAAAATGTGGCTGGCTTCAACTGAGAGCTGGCGAATGGTTTGAACATCCCTATGTGGGATATTTTGAAATTGATGTTAATGTGTTGGGACAGATTCTACCTAAACAGGTGTATTGGTTGTGAAAGACCCTGAAAAACATTGATATGTCTAAAAAGAAAGAACTGGTCCCTGGTCTGTTTGGGGATGAACATAATAGGGCAGTGTTATAACAATTTGTTTGAAGAACATGGTTCAGCCTTATTTTCAAGTTCTTACAGGTTAGACGAGCAGAAACTGGTTGGAAGGATGCATTGTTGCAGTGCCAGAGAACCAGTGATCCCTTTGGTCCTGGTTATATTGGCCAGGTACGAGTGCAAGCAAAGCATCAGTGCAGATTCCTGCTGGAACAATGAGGTTAGTTTACAGCTTACTGGCCCTAAAACCTTTTTCAAATGTAGCCACTTTATTTGAACCCCTTGGTGGTGATGGGAGCGGTGGATTTCCTGCAGGAATTTTGATCTCCCCTGCATTGTTACAATCCTCCCAAACTACAATTTGTGGTACCTGTGGTTAATGTCAGCACAGAAACTGTATATTTACCTGCAAGAGCAAAGTTGGGTAGTTTGATTAAAGTTGAGAATGGTTAATCAATCTGACCAAGAAATTTCATTTAAGGAAAATTTGCAAGGCAGTGTTAGTGAAATTGTTATTCAGTGCCAGATGTCAGCTTCTGTTTCAAACCACAGTGAAGCTAGAAAGGGTCGACTTACCGGGGCTTTCAGAGGCAGAAAGGGAAGTGGTCAAACATCTTTTGCATAAATATCAGGATGTTTTTTGCTAAGGATGATGGTGACTTGGGCTGCAGTACTTTGATAGAGCACCATATCCCATTGTTGGATAATGTCCCAGTGCGTCAGCGTCATCGTCGAATTCCACCTAGTCAGTGGGAGGCTGTCAAAGCCCACATTAAGCAGCTGTTGGAGAGTCAGGTCATTCGAGAGAGTTGTAGCCCATACTCATCTCCCATTGTGCTGGTAAAGAAAAAGGATGGTTCCTTGAGAATGTGTGTAGATTATCGTCAGTTTAAAATGCAAGAACTCGGAAGGAATGCTTATCCACTTCCCAGGATTGAGGAGTCCTTGGATGCTTTGACTGGGGCAAGATGGTTTTCTTACATTGGGATTTAGCAAGTGGATACAATCAAGTCCCGGTGGCTGAAGCTGATCGTTCCAAGACTGCCTTTTGTACTCCTTTTGGGCTCTTTGAATTTCTTCGGATGCCTTTTGGGCTTTGCCAATGGGCCAAGCACTTTTCAACGGCTCATGGAACGAATTTTTTGGTGACCAAAGTTTTCAGTCCCTACTGCTCTATCTTGATGACGTGATCATTTTTTCAACAACAGTAGAACAGCATCTGCAGCGACTAGAACAGCATCTGCAGCGACTAGAACTGGTACTGAGTCGTTTAAGGCAACAAAATCTTAAAGTTAAGCTCAGTAAGTGTTGTTTCTTTTGCCCAAAAGTACGTTATTTGGGACATGTCGTTTCGGCTGCAGGAGTGAGCACTGATCCAGAAAAGATAGCTGCAGTGGTAAATTGGAAACAGCCACAGACTCTTCAAGAACTTAGGTCCTTTCTAGGTTTTGCTAGTTATTATCGACGATTTGGTGAAAGGGTTCTCACGTATTGCAGAGCCTTTGAATGCTCTAGTAGCTGAAGTCATTCGGGGCCAGAAAACCAAGCGGCCAAAAGTTAATTTGGGGGATAGGTGGGTTAAAGCTTGTGAAGATGCGTTTCAGACCCTTAAGGTAGCTTTGACCAGTGCCCCTGTGCTTGCTTATGCTGACTTTAGCAAGTCATTCATCTTGGAGATAGATTGCAAGTTTTCAAGGCTTGGGTGCCGTTTTGTCACAGGAGTACAAGGGCAAGTGTAGACCAGTTGCTTATGCAAGTCGAGGGTTGAGGCCAGCAGAACGTAATATGCGAAACTATAGCTCAATGAAGCTGGAATTTGTGGCTCTAAAAATGGGCTGTAGCTGAAAATTCAGAGAGTATCTTGCTGGGAAATAAGTGTACAGTATATCGGATAACAACCCTCTTAGTCATTTGCAGACAGCGCAAAGCTGGGGGCACTGGAACAAAGGGTGGGTAAATCAGCTTGCAGAGTTTGATTTAGATATCAAATACAGGCCCTGGACGCAATAATGGCAATGCTGATTCCTTGTCTAGACAAAGCTCCACCCCCTTTGGTGGAGCTGGCTTCGATTGCAGTTGTGCCGGAACAAATACGGCAAGTCTGTTACAGATCAGGGTCAGGTCTGCAGGGTTAATAAAGTATCTGTCTTTCCCAGACCGTTGAAGGAAAATTTGGGTGTTTGCAGGAAGCTGACCCTGTCATAGGAAGGTTCATGGTATACTGGGACCGCAGGCAGCAACCAACATTGCAAGAACGCTCTCTCGAACAGCCAGAGCTTTTGGAGCTAGTCCGTCAATGGGAGAAGTTGGAGAAAATGGATGGTGTTTTGTATAGACGATTTTGGCCACAAGAGTGTCAAAAGGAAATCCGACAGGTAGTGTTACCATCTGCCCTTAGAGAGGAGGTTCTTACCTGCCTTCATGATGACCATGGCCATCAGGGATGGAGCGAACTGCAAGGCTAGTAAGAGCCGTTGTTATTGGCCAGGAATGTATAGGTATGTTGAGGACTGGTGTAGGAAATGTCAGCGCTGTACCCTCTCAAAAGTGGTTAGACCGAAGGTGCGTTACATTCATGGGGCATTTGATGGCTGACCGACCCCTTGATATTGTAGGCAATCGATTTTAACATTATTGGAACCATCAACTAGTGGAATGGAGAATGTATTAATCATGACAGATGTTGTTTTCAAAAATATACCCAAGCAATCCCTACTAAAGATCAGACTGCTAAAACAGTGGCCCGTGTATTAGTGGAACGATGGTTTTAATTTGTTCGGTGTCCCGCGACAGTTACATTCAGATCAGGGAAGGTGCTTTGAGAGCCACCTGATAAAAGAACTCTGTGATAATCTATGGTATTGCAAAGACTCATACTACACCATATCATCCTCAGGGGAATGGTCAGTGTGAGCGGTTCAATAGAACGATGCATGACCTGCTGCGTACACTCCCTGCTGAAAAAAAAAGAGACTGGCCATCTTACTTGTCACAGTTGGTGTTTGCATATAATACCACAGAACACCAGTCTACAGGTTACTTGTCCTTATGTCCTGATGTTTGGACAAGAACCACACTTACCGGTAGATTTTAATGTTAGGACTGGATGACTATGGCCCAACAAATGTGGACTGGATAGTTGACCACCGAGATAATTTGGAAAGTATTTCAATAATGCCCGAGCCCGTCTTCAGAAAGCTGCAGCTCAGCGTGCCCGTGTAAATGATGCTAAGGTGTCACAGATGACATTAAGGGAAGGCCAGTTGGTATAAAAAAAGCACATGATCCATCAAGGCAGAAAGAAAAATCCAGGATGCTTGGGACCCAACCACTTATCAAATTGTTCGATGTCCCGAGGGGCAAGGGTCTGTATATTCTATTATTCCAGTTGATGGTGGAAAAGTGAGACAAATACACCGTAGTGAGTTGCGACCAGTTTATGTCCCATCAGAAGGTCGAACCGAAAGTCCAGGACTATTCCCTTTAAGTGAGGATCCTGAGGAGCAGAGAAGGGATATGATAGTAATCGTTATCAAGTGAACCTGGTGTGCCCTGCAAGAGAATGAGTTATGCATACCACTTCCAGCAGAAGAAGGTGATCCTCAAGAGCTGACTTTACAGCCATGTCGACAACCGGAACAGCCAGTGCAGCGACAGGTGGACCTAGTAAGGCGGACAACCCGGTCCACAGCAGGGCAGCATACAAATCCACATAATCTTCCTCAGTCAGCCGTGTGTAGAGAAGTCCATTCAAATGGTTATATCTTTCTCCCCGAGAACAGAGCTCTCCAGTGTTACAAACACCCTGTTTTTTCGACCATGGTCATAGAAATTTGATCGACGGGACGCCGATTTAAAATAAGGGGGGTGTATTGTAATGGGGTGGAGGTAGCATTAGTTGTGGCTCCATATTAGGCATGCTTGGGACTACAAATGTGTTGGACTACAGATCCCATGAGTCCAAGTACTATAAAGGGGGAAATCAAATCTTTCTGGCCTTTCTCTTTGTGGGACCATGTGCCTGCGTAGGAGAAGCTGTGTGTATGTTTCAACGCTCGGTGATAATGAAGCTAGTCGTTGCTTTGTGAACATTATTAAAGTAAATTGTGGAAGTAAGGGTTGTGACTCATGGTTATGGTTAGTGTAGTCCCATTTTAATGTGTGTTTGTTTGTTTGTTTTATAGTATGCTTAAAGGATATATACTGGTGGATGCCTCAGAAATTGAGTAGATTCATTCATTAACACAGGTACTTATTTTAATTGAATATTGGAGTATGTGAAGTTTGCTTTTTATTGTTAGGTGTTTTTAATTCTGTTTTTAATTCTAATATTCTAAAGGGGCAATCATGAATTGTATTTTCTTTGTTTTGCAGATGATGCATGATTGCCGTTTACTTTTATCTAAAATATTGGTGGGTTAATGTTGGGTTGTAAGATATGACTTTTAACAGTTACACTATGATGAAGTGATTTGAATTTCTTGTGGGACTGTGATTTTGTTTCGTTTATTTGTCTTCGTTTTGTGTTAATCAACCAAAGACAAAGGGGTTCCCATTCTTGTATGCATGGTTGACTCTTAAGGTGATTGGGCACAATTTGTAGTGGTTTGAGTCAAGTGCGTGTTGGTTTTCTATTACACTTGTGTTATTGGTTTTGTGCTGTGATTTGAGTGTACTCTTTTAATAGTGGAACTGCCATTGTATGGGATTGGGGAACCCTATGGTCTATAGTGGGTTAAACCTTTGTGTTTTTTCGTTTCTTTGCCACTTCTTATTACCATTTGTGTTTAATAAATCTGTTTGTGCTTGCAAGGAAACACACTGTGGTTGTTGCCCTTCTTTTACACCTTCCCCATTACTTGTAAGGCCTGGGGAGGGTTACATATAGATATTTAAACACTGGCACATATGCGGGTTCGCGAATCATTTGAGTCAGTTCGGGATTTCGGAGTGGGATCGCAAATCATTTGAATCAATTTGGGAGTTCGTAGCGAGTTCGCGAATCATTTGAGTCAAATCGGGAGTTCAAAGCGGGATCGCGAATCATTTGAGTCAGTTTGGGGATCGCGAATCATTTTAATCGGTTCGGGAGTTCGGAGCGGGATCGCGAATCATTTGAATCAATTTAGGAGTTCGTAGAGAGTTCGCGAATCATTTGAGTCATTTCGGGAGTTCAAAGTGGGTTCGCGAATCATTTGAGTCAGTTTGGGGATCGCGAATCATTTGAATCAGTTCGGGAGTTCGTAGAGAGTTCGCGAATCATTTGAGTCATTTCGGGAGTTCAAAGCGAGTCCGCGAATCATTTTAGTCAGTTTGGGAATCACGAAGCATTTGAATCATTTCGGGAGTTCGGAGAGGGATCGCGAATCATTTGAATCAATTTGGGAGTTCGTAGAGGGTCCGGGAAACATTTGAGTCAGTTTGGGGTTCACGAATCATAGCTGTATATGGATAGGCATTTTTAACTAATTTAGTAGCTTGCTCTAATTACGTTTTCCAAGCGTGTTTAGGTGTGATATGTGAACTCGTATTTTTGGTTTTAATGATGTGCCTTTTAACAGTATCAAGTGTATTCAAAAACTAAACAAATCGTGCCTAAAAGTGCACACATCTAGGCTAATGTGAAGTTACATGATGAAGTCATACTACTGCGCGTGTGCATTTTGAGTGCGTTCTTTCACTGCATTATTCGGTGTATTCAAATGTATTTATGAATGCATGTGAATGATCACAAAATTCAAGATATGGGGGTAAGAAAATTTATATATTTATATATCATTTTATGTAGTTAATCAATATCACACGAAGAGTGCTATTTCAGTTTTTCTCCAAAAATCTGGGTTTTTTCTTGTCATTATAGAACCTTTTTAGCAAAAAAGGTTCTTTGGAGTTGAGTAAAGAACCTATGGTTCTATATAGAACCCCAATGAACCCTTTTTTCTAAGAGTGTACTATTGAAAAAATACAAGATCCAGAATCAGGGATCATTAAAAATGGTAAATGGACTGCATTTATATAGCGCTTTCAACAGACCACATGGCCATCCAAAGCGCTTTACAATTTGCCTCACATTCACCCATCCACTCACTCATTCATACACTGACGGCGGTGTCTGCATACAAGGCACCATCCAGCTCGTCGGGAGCAGCTGGGGTTAGGTGTCTTGCTCAGGACACCTCGACACTTGGTCAAGTGGAGCCGGGGATCGAACCACCAACCTTCCGGTTTGTAGACAACCTAATGAACCACTGAGCCACTGCCGGCCCACGAAAAAAAATACAGTGATTCATTGATGATTTAACAATTTGTGTGTATAT
>NW_020523641.1:0-33433 GCF_003368295.1 Carassius auratus
TTAGATGTGGACTCAGCCTTGGGTTTCCAAGTATCACGTCGAGAGTGTTCCCCCTCCCGCCTCCCTGGGCTTGGTGTTCTGGAGGCTGGAGGTTGGCTAGTTCTGGGTCGCCGGCCGGCTTCCCAGGTGCCCCCCCCCTTTTGGTTATGGGAGGGGCGAGGCCGGTCCAGGATATTTCCAGAGCGGTCGTTCTGGTGCTTCGGACGGGCACCACCACCGCGACCGCGCTGCCCTCTGCTGGCTTGGAACGGTCTTGACTCTCGGTTGATGGGTGTATAACTGGGGTGCTGTTGGGCGCCCTCTAGGGTCAACTCTGAATGGGACTCAGAGACAGAGCAAATAGTTTGGGTGTTTTACAGTCTTTTCTGACACAGTCTTTTGTTTGGTGTAGGCCTTATGTGCTTAAATCACGTAACTGTTGCGTTGACATGCTACGCGGGCACGCTAACACTCCCAAATGGTGGCTGACAGTAGGATGGAGGTTTCGCAGAAAGAAAGTTCGGAAGTTGACGTCTTCCTCCATGCCTGGTTCATTCCTTGCTCCGAAGTAGGCACGTCGCAGTCGGTTGTAGAAATTTGGTGGGGTTTCAAGTCGACCTTGCTTGAGGTCCATTGCGGTTACTAGCCCTTGGTCTGATTCTGGATCAGAGAATTCACGCACCAAAGCTTTTCGCAGTTGCTGGTAGTCCATTTTGACAGTCTCTGGTTGACGGTCTAAGAAACTGCGTACCTCACGACTGGACGTAATTCTGAGCAGGTACAATTTGTCCCAAGTGGTTACGTTGGTGACAGTTTGCAAGTGAAAGTCTATATCTTGTAAATAAGCGTGAATGTCGTGGCCTCCTGCAGGATCTGGGTTGAACGTAGGAATGTTTCTAGCCAGCTTGTCCAGTTCTTTTGGAGTTATGTGTCCGTGGCTGGTGACCCGGACTTTCTGGAAGGGTTTTCCTTCCCCCACTGCTGACAGGGGTTCGTGGAGGCTGGCTGGTGACATTTTGAAAAGCAGGCTTTCACCCCCTTTTCCAGCTCGAAGTTCTTGGCTGACACGCTGGGGTTCACTGGCCAGGGGAAACTCTGTGGAGTGTGTTTCCTCTTTCTGTTCACGTTGCAGGCTATAAGAATGTTTCAGTTCTCTGTGAACCATGTCAAGTTCATCTATTAGAGAGTCTTTACGCTGTGTAAGGTCGTGGATTTCAGCTCGGGCCATTTCCAGGTGATTTTCATAGGCCTTCACTTTAGCATCTCTTTCTTTCAGTTCGATTTCAGCCCTTTCAAGGAGAGCGTCACCTTGTCGGAGCTTTGCCTCGAGTCTCTCTCGGGTTTCTCTCTCCAAATGTTCTCTTTGGTCTGTGTCCAGACGAAGATTCTCCAGGGCATTTTGAAGTCTTTCCACTTCTTTCTGTAGTTCTGGATCTGTAGCGTTCTCTTTCTCGTGCTGGTCTTGGGTCTCGAGAAGTAGCTTATCTAGACGACTCTGGGTGTGGGCCTGATGCTGTAGGGCTTCCTCCACTCGAAGTCTCAGAGCCGCGGCTTCCTGCTCCAAGTCGTGGTTGCTCCTTTCGCTGATCCTTGCCTGGGCGATGAGGAGGTGAGCTAGGGTCCCTGTGATCCTGGCAAGTTCTTTGTGGGTGTAACTCTGTGTCGGATCGTTCGCCATCAGCTGGTCCATCTCAGTATCCAGTTGTCCCTGGCTCAAGTGCTGCAGGTCACTGGTGTCCTTTGGCAGGAAGGAGGTCGTCATCGTCTCCAGCCATGTCGCTAGCTGATCCCAAGGGACTGCGGGACTGGATGCACGCGACATCTTGGCTCACTGCGGACAAGAGAAGCACAACACACACACAAAGAGGCCAATGCAAGTTCGTTCTCTGGTTAACGAGCTATCGTACGGCTATGCCGTCTCTAAGAATTTTGGCTAACTGATGCAGACAGTTAGACCGGGAGGCGGGTCCAATTAGGGTCGGCCCAAAATAGAGACTTGACAGGGGATAGCCTCGTGGGTCACCTGGTGACACCGGCTGCTCGGTTGTCGCTCTACTACTTAGCTCTCCTTGGGGTCTCTCGGTGAACTGCAAGAAACAGAATCACAACAGCATGCAAAAAGGTGAAGATAGGAAAGAGCACCGTGAAAACAAAACACCAAATAAATTGGTCTGCAATGAAATGGACTGAATAAGAACGCTAGAAGTGTTAGGTAGAGAATAAAAAAAAAAATTAAGCCTGCTGTTTTTCACAAGAGTTTCTGCTAGGGGCCTACAGCACGTGCGGCTAGGGGAGTAAGAGACCTAGGAAAAGGGTGTGGCTTACAGAGGAAAATGGACCAAACACTTAACATAAATATCAGGGGGAATATCTAATATTCTGCGCCTTATAATAAGTGGATAGGTTTTATCACTTTTGGTTCACCTGGTGGAATCCAGCGGCACGGTCAGCCTCCCTGGCGCTCCCAAACACTCAACCGCAGTGTCCCTGGCCCTCCGTTACTCTGACGTTGCGCCCTCTCAAACAGCTTGTGACTTTTAACACAACCGGCAACACCAAGATGTCAACCGCCAGACAGCACTACAAAATTGGGCTGTTCCCCAGAACCCTCTCTTTAGAAAAGAAAGTGGGCCCCGATTTAGCCCCCGGTTTAGGTACTGGTCCCAGAGATTGCGTCGTGTGTCAGCTGGACTGATTGATCACCGTTGGAGTGCCAAATTGCTGATGTCTTCCACTGCGTGGCGCAAACGAACAGAGATAAGAGGGACCGAGTTTCACTCACGGCCAGTGTTGGCAACGCCGGTTGGCCCCCTTGCTCACTGGAAACCTGAGATGACTGTCCTATCACCAAAGGAGTTCTACAATCAAATACACAAAGGATGAACAAAGGAAACTTAAAGTGAATTAAGGTTTGGTTTGTTTAATCATCAACTGAGTAAATATATATGTAGAAATGAGAGGTAACAGCTTTACCTAATAATGATAAAACAAAAGCTTATGATAATGATGGTAATTATCAAAATAACCTAAGCCAAAAGAGAGAAGAAAGATAAACAACAAAAAGGGCTATATAAAATAAAAATAAAAAGTTGAATAAAACTAAAAAAAAAAAAATAATAATAATAATAATAATAAAAATTAATAATAAAAAAAAATTAAAGAGGAAAAAAAAAAAATAATAATAATAATAATAATAATAATAAAAAAATAATAATAATAATAATAAAATAAATAACAAAAGACAGGAATGAGCACGGGAGAAGAAGAAGCTGGTTTTCACCACAAAGGGGCGTATTCACTCTCTGTGGCTTAACCTGGTGGGCAGAAAACTTAATTCAAATTCAAAATTCAAAACTGGTTTAAATCTAAATTTAAAATAAGCAGGTGAGAAGAATTAATTGAAAAATCGGAATAAATGCCCTATAATACCCAACGATACCAGTAATGTATCATTAATAAGTATGAAATTAATCAGAAAGGGTAAAAGTAGATGAAGCAATTCAAAACAGAACCGAAAAGAAAGAGATCAGAGAGATGCAAGCTGTGAACTGACTTAACAGGTTACTGCCACTAGATGGCTTGCTCCCTTCTAAATGGGTTAATCAGTGGTTGGGCTGAGACACTTAATTTGCACTATTAAACAATTAAATTCTAATTCAAATCATGTTTGAACCAAATTCAAAGTAAATGTGAACAAAACAGGCAAAAATTGTCTAATGCTGAAATAATATTCGCACGAGCAAAGCTGTTAATGCAAATAATTATTGATAATTTAGACAGCTAATTCAATAAATCACAGAGAGAAATAGAGGTTAGTAATTCGAGAGCCTTATCTGAAACGGCCAGAGATGGCACTCATGCAAGCTGGAATCAGAAGACAGGGCAACCTGAAACGTCTAAAATTCCCTCTGGTGTTTAGATAGCGGAATGACAGTCAGTTACACTATGATCTAATCTCTGTGCGCTCATCAGCGCTGATTCTCTGTATCAAAATCGCAACTCACAAACAGACAAAGGTTTTATGATCCTTGAGGTGCTAAATTAAACAGCGCGTGAGGCCGGAGCTTTTCTCTAACCAACACAAGACTGTTAATAACAGATTTTGTCCATCTGTTTTACCTCCCATAAACATTTAACAAAACAGCACTTATGATTTAAATGTTTTAGGTTTAAAATCGGGTAGCTAAGCCAATTTAGACCGGGAGTTTTTATCGTTTAAATTTTGAATATCACTGTGGCTCACCACGAAATTCAATAACGATACTTAATATGCAAGGCCTTTTTAACTGAATCAGAGGAACATCGCTCAGGTTCAGATTTACATATTACAATTAATAAAAGATTTCTTCATCTTTTAATTATTCATATGAAAATGTTGGTCTTCTCTTGACAGGAGACTTTTAACATTTACTGCAGTTTATTTTTATTAAAATAACAGTGACTATAGGTATTTTTAGAAACTGTTAGGCTGCTGTGCTGAACAGTTGCCTTTGTGCCAAATGAGTTCGCTCGAAGCGCGACTTAACTCACAATACAAAAATGCGCATACATAATATTAACATCCAAAAATGCTCATGAAAATGAAAATGAATATTGCTCACAAAAACAAAGTTTGAACGCTGCCCAAATTTAACTCCACCATTTAATGTAGCAACAATCACTTTCTGGGGAATAATTAACTCAAATGAAGTGAATATTCATGAGTCTATGAATATAACGTGCTTATTGCTTACAAATATTAAATTACCCAAAGAGGGAATATTTAATCATTTAAAGGTAACCTTTACTAGAATTAATTTAAGTTACTCTAGACAATCTGTTCGTCCAGCGAACTGGAAGCTAGACTTCCTTATCAAAATTCAATAAAAATACCCTTCTTACAAACTCCAAGAAATATTAATCTTCTGATCAGGAAAAACAATATTTTCTGTGTCTGTACTACTAAGATTACTGAAAATGAATTCATATAAAACAAAGCTCGTAGCGTAGATCACACGATTCAGGGACTTCGATCTCAATGAGCAATAAAACAATTCAATTCAAGCAAATTATAGGATTTAATAAAAACAGACTAAAGAGTACATAACTACAATTCACACGGAGTAAATATGAGTATATAGCAAAACGAAAATACAATTTAAACAAGGTAAATGAACAAGAATAATAATGAGATAAATGAGAGAGGGAGATAAAGAGAGAGAGAGAGAGAGAGAGAGAGAGAGAGAGAGGGAAAGTGAAAGTGAAAGCAATCTCAGCGTGGCAATTTCAAACAGTTAACTTTGCAAGAGACCCCAAGTCATTGAATGATTTCACAAACATGGAATAGCCTAGACAACCTTAAACAGCAATTTTAGTTGCGATATAAGAAAGTACTTGCTTTGATTTGGCTCTTGTGCGTAGCTGCGCTCAAATTGTCCGGTCTGTGCGGCCTCAGCGTGGTTCTTTCCAGAGCAGATGATGCGTGAGCTCGATGGTTAACGCGAAGGTAAACTTTGCCAAAAGATGACTAGACTTGAGTTCGTTTGGCTCGTGAAGGCAATTGAACGAAGTCAAATATCAGCAGACAATAAAGAAAAACTAGAATGAAACGAAAAGTAAAGAAGAATAACGGAGAACTTCTTGAAGTCCGGTTGCAAAGCTGGGAATCCTCTTTTCTCTCTGGCGGAATGCCCAGAATACAGGTTTCCTTGAGCTTTTAAGTAACTCTAGGTTTACACCTATTTTTTTAGTATGAGCCAATGAAGTGTAAACAAACTAAGGCGGGAAAAATCTTCTTTGTTTGCTGATCTCCGCCCACTGGTCTAATTTATGGCGATGTCAAAGTTAAACACTTTTCTTAAGCAAGATCGTTCCTCTGACACAATGCATCTTTTTGTAATTTGCTATCAAGATTCGTTACAGTCGCGTTTTTACGATTATACCGACACTAAGAACTAGGCTTTTACCAGTCCCGTATCCGAAGATACAGGCTTACTATTAACTAAATGCATCTAAAGTTTGCATTAAACACACAGTGACATTCAGATATTCCACTATGCCGCATACATACATTTGAGCACAAAAAGGGAGACATTAAAATACATTTAGAGGTAGTTTTAGTACAAGAAGGTCCATGGGCCAGCAAAAATGCTTGTGCCTGTTTTTGAGTGTATGTGCGTCTGTTTCACTGGAATGTGCGATCAAGAAGGGGGGTTGTTTGTCTTCCCTTTTGAAGTTCGATATCGCATCTCTGGATAGTCTCCAAGGTGTTATAACTCTCATCCCCGCCAGGACATTGCCGTCATGGCGGCGCCCAGGGTGGTGAGTTATGTTGTAAGAGGGTTGTAAAACGAAAGTCCTTGTTTTTTCTTTAACTCACGTTCTGGTCTTTGAGTGTAGAATGTGTCAAAAGGGGTCAGGGTTCATTAACATGGAACAGATGGTTGAATACCATCCGCTCATTGGTGTTACAATACAAATCTTGCCAAAATGAAAGATTCCTCTGTCTTGTGATTAGAAAGGCTTTTTGCAATACAGAAAGACAGTTTTCAATGTGGTAGAATTCCTATGCACATAAACTTGTGTTAGAGCCTCAATGCTCAGGTTTGTCAGTTTACAGCATTCTGAGATCACTAATGCTGAAATAGTGTTTCTGTTGAAATGAAGTGGAAACAAGCCCAAATATGCTAAAAACCATCTCTCTCAGTTAGAGAATGTTGCTTCATTCCATGTTAAATACAAATCTTGCCAAAATGATAGATGACTCTGTCTTGTGATTAGAAATGCTTTTTGCAAGACAGAAAGACAGTTTTCAATGTGTTAGAATTCCTATGCACATAAACTTGTGTTAGAGCCTCAATGCTCAGGTTTGTCAGTTCACAGCATTCTGAGATCACTAATGCTGAAATAGTGTTTCTGTTGAAATGAAGTGGAAACAAGCCCAAATATGCTAAAAACCATCTCTCTCAGTTAGAGAATGTTGCTTCATTCCATGTTAAATACAAATCTTGCCAAAATGATAGATGACTCTGTCTTGTGAATAGAAATGCTTTTTGCAATACAGAAAGACAGTTTTCAATGTCTTAGAATTCCTATGCACATAAACTTGTGTTAGAGCCTCAATGCTAAGGTTTGTCAGTTCACAGCATTCTGAGATCACTAATGCTGAAATAGTGTTTCTGTTGAAATGAAGTGGAAACAAGCCCAAATATGCTAAAAACCATCTCTTTCAGTTAGAGAATGTTGCTTCATTCCATGTTAAATACAAATCTTGCCAAAATGAAAGATTCCTCTGTCTAGTGAATTGAAATGCTTTTTGCAAGACAGAAAGACAGTTTTCAATGTGTTAGAATTCCTATGCACATAAACTTGTGTTAGAGCCTCAATGCTCAGGTTTGTCAGTTCACAGCATTCTGAGATCACTAATGCTGAAATAGTGTTTCTGTTGAAATGAAGTGGAAACAAGCCCAAATATGCTAAAAACCATCTCTCTCAGTTAGAGAACGTTGCTTCATTCCATGTTAAATACAAATCTTGCCAAAATGAAAGATTCTTCTGTCTTGTGATTAGAAAGGCTTTTTGCAATAGAGAAAGACAGTTTTCAATGTGTTAGAATTCCTATGCACATAAACTTGTGTTAGAGCCTCAATGCTCAGGTGTGTCAGTTCACAGCATTCTGAGATCACTAATGCTGAAATAGTGTTTCTGTGGAAATGAAGTGGAAACAAGCCCAAATATGCTAAAAACCATCTCTCTCAGTTAGAGAATGTTGCTTCATTCCATGTTAAATACAAATCTTGCCAAAATGAAAGATTCCTCTACCTTGTGAAGTGAAATGCTTTTTGCAAGACAGAAAGACAGTTTTCAAAGTGTTAGAATTCCTATGCACATAAACTTGTGTTAGAGCCTCAATGCTCAGGTTTGTCAGTTCACAGCATTCTGAGATCACTAATGCTGAAATAGTGTTTCTGTGGAAATGAAGTGGAAACAAGCCCAAATATGCTAAAAACCATCTCTCTCAGTTAGAGAATGTTGCTTCATTCCATGTTAAATACAAATATTGCCAAAATGAAAGATTCCTCTGTCTTGTGAATTGAAATGCTTTTTGCAAGACAGAAAGACAGTTTTCAAAGTGTTAGAATTCCTATGCACATAAACTTGTGTTAGAGCCTCAATGCTCAGGTTTGTCAGTTCACAGCATTCTGAGATCACTAATGCTGAAATAGTGTTTCTGTTGAAATGAAGTGGAAACAAGCCCAAATATGCTAAAAACCATCTCTCTCAGTTAGAGAATGTTGCTTCATTCCATGTTAAATACAAATCTTGCCAAAATGATAGATGACTCTGTCTTGTGATTAGAAATACTTTTTGCAAGACAGAAAGACAGTTTTCAATGTGTTAGAATTCCTATGCACATAAACTTGTGTTAGAGCCTCAATGCTCAGGTTTGTCAGTTCACAGCATTCTGAGATCACTAATGCTGAAATAGTGTTTCTGTTGAAATGAAGTGGAAACAAGCCCAAATATGCTAAAAACCATCTCTCTCAGTTAGAGAACGTTGCTTCATTCCATGTTAAATACAAATCTTGCCAAAATGAAAGATTCCTCTGTCTTGTGATTAGAAAGGCTTTTTGCAAGACAGAAAGACAGTTTTCAATGTGTTAGAATTCCTATGCACATAAACTTGTGTTAGAGCCTCAATGCTCAGGTTTGTCAGTTCACAGCATTCTGAGATCACTAATGCTGAAATAGTGTTTCTGTTGAAATGAATTGGAAACAAGCCCAAATATGCTAAAAACCATCTCTCTCAGTTAGAGAACGTTGCTTCATTCCATGTTAAATACAAATCTTGCCAAAATGAAAGATTCCTCTGTCTTGTGATTAGAAAGGCTTTTTGCAATACAGAAAGACAGTTTTCAATGTGGTAGAATTCCTATGCACATAAACTTGTGTTAGAGCCTCAATGCTCAGGTTTGTCAGTTTACAGCATTCTGAGATCACTAATGCTGAAATAGTGTTTCTGTTGAAATGAAGTGGAAACAAGCCCAAATATGCTAAAAACCATCTCTCTCAGTTAGAGAATGTTGCTTCATTCCATGTTAAATACAAATCTTGCCAAAATGATAGATGACTCTGTCTTGTGATTAGAAATGCTTTTTGCAAGACAGAAAGACAGTTTTCAATGTGTTAGAATTCCTATGCACATAAACTTGTGTTAGAGCCTCAATGCTCAGGTTTGTCAGTTCACAGCATTCTGAGATCACTAATGCTGAAATAGTGTTTCTGTTGAAATGAAGTGGAAACAAGCCCAAATATGCTAAAAACCATCTCTTTCAGTTAGAGAATGTTGCTTCATTCCATGTTAAATACAAATCTTGCCAAAATGAAAGATTCCTCTGTCTAGTGAATTGAAATGCTTTTTGCAAGACAGAAAGACAGTTTTCAATGTGTTAGAATTCCTATGCACATAAACTTATGTTAGAGCCTCAATGCTCAGGTTTGTCAGTTCACAGCATTCTGAGATCACTAATGCTGAAATAGTGTTTCTGTTGAAATGAAGTGGAAACAAGCCCAAATATGCTAAAAACCATCTCTCTCAGTTAGAGAACGTTGCTTCATTCAATGTTAAATACAAATCTTGCCAAAATGAAAGATTCTTCTGTCTTGTGATTAGAAAGGCTTTTTGCAATACAGAAAGACAGTTTTCAATGTGTTAGAATTCCTATGCACATAAACTTGTGTTAGAGCCTCAATGCTCAGGTGTGTCAGTTCACAGCATTCTGAGATCACTAATGCTGAAATAGTGTTTCTGTGGAAATGAAGTGGAAACAAGCCCAAATATGCTAAAAACCATCTCTCTCAGTTAGAGAATGTTGCTTCATTCCATGTTAAATACAAATCTTGCCAAAATGAAAGATTCCTCTACCTTGTGAAGTGAAATGCTTTTTGCAAGACAGACAGTTTTCAAAGTGTTAGAATTCCTATGCACATAAACTTGTGTTAGAGCCTCAATGCTCAGGTTTGTCAGTTCACAGCATTCTGAGATCACTAATGCTGAAATAGTGTTTCTGTTGAAATGAAGTGGAAACAAGCCCAAATATGCTAAAAACCATCTCTCTCAGTTAGAGAATGTTGCTTCATTCCATGTTAAATACAAATCTTGCCAAAATGAAAGATTCCTCTACCTTGTGAAGTGAAATGCTTTTTGCAAGACAGAAAGACAGTTTTCAAAGTGTTAGAATTCCTATGCACATAAACTTGTGTTAGAGCCTCAATGCTCAGGTTTGTCAGTTCACAGCATTCTGAGATCACTAATGCTGAAATAGTGTTTCTGTTGAAATGAAGTGGAAACAAGCCCAAATATGCTAAAAACCATCTCTCTCAGTTAGAGAATGTTGCTTCATTCCATGTTAAATACAAATCTTGCCAAAATGATAGATGACTCTATCTTGTGATTATAAATGCTTTTTGCAAGACAGAAAGACAGTTTTCAATGTGTTAGAATTCCTATGCACATAAACTTGTGTTAGAGCCTCAATGCTCAGGTTTGTCAGTTCACAGCATTCTGAGATCACTAATGCTGAAATAGTGTTTCTGTTGAAATGAATTGGAAACAAGCCCAAATATTCTAAAAACCATCTCTCTCAGTTAGAGAACGTTGCTTCATTCCATGTTAAATACAAATCTTGCCAAAATGAAAGATTCTTCTGTCTTGTGATTAGAAAGGCTTTTTGCAATACAGAAAGACAGTTTTCAATGTTTTAGAATTCCTATGCACATAAACTTGTGTTAGAGCCTCAATGCTCAGGTGTGTCAGTTCACAGCATTCTGAGATCACTAATGCTGAAATAGTGTTTCTGTGGAAATGAAGTGGAAACAAGCCCAAATATGCTAAAAACCATCTCTCTCAGTTAGAGAATGTTGCTTCATTCCATGTTAAATACAAATCTTGCCAAAATGAAAGATTCCTCTACCTTGTGAAGTGAAATGCTTTTTGCAAGACAGAAAGACAGTTTTCAAAGTGTTAGAATTCCTATGCACATAAACTTGTGTTAGAGCCTCAATGCTCAGGTTTGTCAGTTCACAGCATTCTGAGATCACTAATGCTGAAATAGTGTTTCAGTTGAAATGAAGTGGAAACAAGCCCAAATATGCTAAAAACCATCTCTTTCAGTTAGAGAATGTTGCTTCATTCCATGTTAAATACAAATCTTGCCAAAATGAAAGATTCCTCTGTCTTGTGAATTGAAATGCTTTTTGCAAGACAGAAAGACAGTTTTCAATGTGTTAGAATTCCTATGCACATAAACTTGTGTTAGAGCCTCAATGCTCAGGTTTGTCAGTTCACAGCATTCTGAGATCACTAATGCTGAAATAGTGTTTCTGTTGAAATGAAGTGGAAACAAGCCCAAATATGCTAAAAACCATCTCTCTCAGTTAGAGAACGTTGCTTCATTCCATGTTAAATACAAATCTTGCCAAAATGAAAGATTCCTCTGTCTTGTGATTAGAAAAGCGTTTTGCAATACAGAAAGACAGTTTTCAATGTGTTAGAATTCCTATGCACATAAACTTGTGTTAGAGCCTCAATGCTCAGGTGTGTCAGTTCACAGCATTCTGAGATCAATAATGCTGAAATAGTGTTTCTGTGGAAATGAAGTGGAAACAAGCCCAAATATGCTAAAAACCATCTCTCTCAGTTAGAGAATGTTGCTTCATTCCATGTTAAATACAAATATTGCCAAAATGAAAGATTCCTCTGTCTTGTGAATTGAAATGCTTTTTGCAAGACAGAAAGACAGTTTTCAAAGTGTTAGAATTCCTATGCACATAAACTTGTGTTAGAGCCTCAATGCTCAGGTTTGTCAGTTCACAGCATTCTGAGATCACTAATGCTGAAATAGTGTTTCTGTGGAAATGAAGTGGAAACAAGCCCAAATATGCTAAAAACCATCTCTCTCAGTTAGAGAATGTTGCTTCATTCCATGTTAAATACAAATATTGCCAAAATGAAAGATTCCTCTGTCTTGTGAATTGAAATGCTTTTTGCAAGACAGAAAGACAGTTTTCAAAGTGTTAGAATTCCTATGCACATAAACTTGTGTTAGAGCCTCAATGCTCAGGTTTGTCAGTTCACAGCATTCTGAGATCACTAATGCTGAAATAGTGTTTCTGTTGAAATGAAGTGGAAACAAGCCCAAATATGCTAAAAACCATCTCTCTCAGTTAGAGAATGTTGCTTCATTCCATGTTAAATACAAATCTTGCCAAAATGATAGATGACTCTGTCTTGTGATTAGAAATACTTTTTGCAAGACAGAAAGACAGTTTTCAAAGTGTTAGAATTCCTATGCACATAAACTTGTGTTAGAGCCTCAATGCTCAGGTTTGTCAGTTCACAGCATTCTGAGATCACTAATGCTGAAATAGTGTTTCTGTGGAAATGAAGTGGAAACAAGCCCAAATATGCTAAAAACCATCTCTCTCAGTTAGAGAATGTTGCTTCATTCCATGTTAAATACAAATATTGCCAAAATGAAAGATTCCTCTGTCTTGTGAATTGAAATGCTTTTTGCAAGACAGAAAGACAGTTTTCAAAGTGTTAGAATTCCTATGCACATAAACTTGTGTTAGAGCCTCAATGCTCAGGTTTGTCAGTTCACAGCATTCTGAGATCACTAATGCTGAAATAGTGTTTCTGTTGAAATGAAGTGGAAACAAGCCCAAATATGCTAAAAACCATCTCTCTCAGTTAGAGAACGTTGCTTCATTCCATGTTAAATACAAATCTTGCCAAAATGAAAGATTCCTCTGTCTTGTGATTAGAAAGGCTTTTTGCAATACAGAAAGACAGTTTTCAATGTCTTAGAATTCCTATGCACATAAACTTGTGTTAGAGCCTCAATGCTCAGGTTTGTCAGTTCACAGCATTCTGAGATCACTAATGCTGAAATAGTGTTTCTGTTTAAATGAATTGGAAACAAGCCCAAATATGCTAAAAACCATCTCTCTCAGTTAGAGAACGTTGCTTCATTCCATGTTAAATACAAATCTTGCCAAAATGAAAGATTCCTCTGTCTTGTGATTAGAAAGGCTTTTTGCAAGACAGAAAGACAGTTTTCAATGTGTTAGAATTCCTATGCACATAAACTTGTGTTAGAGCCTCAATGCTCAGGTTTGTCAGTTCACAGCATTCTGAGATCACTAATGCTGAAATAGTGTTTCTGTTGAAATGAATTGGAAACAAGCCCAAATATGCTAAAAACCATATCTCTCAGTTAGAGAACGTTGCTTCATTCCATGTTAAATACAAATCTTGCCAAAATGAAAGATTCCTCTGTCTTGTGATTAGAAAGGCTTTTTGCAATACAGAAAGACAGTTTTCAATGTTTTAGAATTCCTATGCACATAAACTTGTGTTAGAGCCTCAATGCTCAGGTTTGTCAGTTCACAGCATTCTGAGATCACTAATGCTGAAATAGTGTTTCTGTTGAAATGAAGTGGAAACAAGCCCAAAAATGCTAAAAACCATCTCTCTCAGTTAGAGAATGTTGCTCATTCCATGTTAAATACAAATCTTGCCAAAATGATAGATGACTCTGTCTTGTGATTAGAAATGCTTTTTGCAAGACAGAAAGACAGTTTTCAATGTGTTAGAATTCCTATGCACATAAACTTGTGTTAGAGCCTCAATGCTCAGGTTTGTCAGTTCACAGCATTCTGAGATCACTAATGCTGAAATAGTGTTTCTGTTGAAATGAAGTGGAAACAAGCCCAAATATGCTAAAAACCATCTCTCTCAGTTAGAGAATGTTGCTTCATTCCATGTTAAATACAAATCTTGCCAAAATGATAGATGACTCTATCTTGTGATTATGAATGCTTTTTGCAAGACAGAAAGACAGTTCCTCTTCGGGAACTCGAGCTGCGTCGATCGCATTTGGCGACGCAGCGTCTCGTTCCCTCGAGGAACTAGGGTTACATACGTAACCTAAGGACGTTCCTCTTCGGGAACTCGAGCTGCGTCGATCGCATTTGGGGAACGCCTTTGGCAAGAACAACTCTGAATATCGTGTGCAATCAGTTCAATGGAAGAGCGTGACGTCACGGACGGGGTGACGTAGCGACCAGGAAGCTATAAAGGCACGTGCCACGCAGCTGGCTTCAGCTTCGCGTCTTTCAGCAAGCGCTCTGTGTGTGCATGTTCATAAGTCTGTCTTGTAAGTCTTATTTACTGTTGTCTGTCCAGTATCATTAGACTACGATGCCTAAGTCTAAAGCTAAGACGAGACATTTGAAGGGCGAAACCAAATCGCGCTATAAACTGTGTGTTCCTCCATGCCAGCGCTACATCACGGCTGGGGACACACATGATTTATGCGTGGTTTGCCTGGGGTCGAAGCACGCTGAGTCGGCTCTCGAGGGAGCCGACTGTCCGCATTGTGAACGATTGCCAATGCGGACGCTTCGATCCCGGAGGGCTCTCTTCGAGGAGGGAGCCTTCGCCAGCGTTCCCCGCGGCTCTGGCCCCGCTTCTGCTGAGGCAGAGCGGCTGCTGCACTCGTGGGGTTCGCAGGTGGATCTGGCAGAGGGAATGGAGACGGGCACGTCCTTATCTCCTTCCTCATCTGCTAGATCTGGCGGCCAAACCCTGGGATCGGAAGCACGCTCGTCGGTTTCTTCCGCCCAGGGCGAGGGGTCGACACTCCACCTCTCTTCGTCTGATGAGGTGGATGTGGAGACAGTTGGCAGGGATTCGCCACCCCTTTCGCCCCAGTATGAGGAGCTGCTGGAGGTGGTTACTCGCGCAGTCGAGAAGTTAAAAATAGACTGGCCCCCACAAAAATCACATGAACCGCAGAGAAGTAAATTAGATGAGCGGTATCTCAGGCCCAGACAACCACCTCCAGCCCGGAGCCTTCCCTTTTTTCCCGACCTCCATGATGAGATAGCGAGGTCGTGGAAACATCCATATTCCACCCGTCTTTTCGGCCCTGATTCGCAGTATTATGGGAATGTGACAGGGCTCGATGAGCGTGGTTACAGAGCGATGCCACGGGTTGAACAGACGCTTGCGGGCTATCTGTCACCCGGTTCGGCGTCGTCTCTGAAGGCTCCGGCCTTGCCTACTAAAGCTTTAAGAACGACATCAGGGTTAGTGGGCAAGGGCTATGTGGCAGCAGGTCAGGCAGGGGCGTGCCTTCACACCATGGCCGTCCTTCAAGCATATCAGGCCGACCTGTTGAGAGATGTAGACGAGGGAGAGGGGATCAAGTCCGACGATATTGCAGAGCTTAGACGGGCCGCTGATCTCTCCCTCCGCGCCACCAAAGAGACCGCTCGCGCAATTGGGCGGTCTATGGCAGCCTTGGTGGCCGCGGAGAGGCATTTATGGCTGAACCTGTCCCAAATTAAAGACCGTGACAGGTTCTGCCTCCTGGACGCCCCGCTCCAAGCCTCGGGCCTGTTCGGCGACACAGTCAATACTGTCGTCGACAGGTTCCAGGAGGCCCGTAAACAGGCGGCGGCGTTCCAGAGTTTCCTCCCTCGTCGCTCTTGTGGGTTATCTGGACGGGAGATACCCACGCCACTAGCAGGCTCAGGTTGAGTCGGGGGCTCCTAGATTAAAATCAGACCTTCGTACTATTATCGAAGCTAGGAAGTCCTCGACAAAGAGGTCCTGACGCCATGCTACCAGTGACCTCGAGGGTAGCCCCTACGGGGTCAGAGCGGTTCCCACCTCAGTATACGGTGCCCGCCTCTCCCCGGTACCCTCCGGAGGCCGGTCTGCCAACCCTGCCAGTGTTTCAGGGCGCAGCGGTCTCCCGCGAGCGTCCCTCCCAGTTATTTCCGCCCGTGAGCGTAGCGGAGCTGGGAAGCTCGCCTCCCCTTCGGGGGCCTCTTACACCAGAGATCAGTCTCGAGAGACTGATTCCCTTAGTACATTTTCGAGCAGCGTGGAGACTTCTGCCAAATGTTTCTCAATGGGTCCTGCACACAGTAGAAAGAGGCTACGCTATTCAATTCGGCCGTCCACCGCCGAAATTCAATGGGGTTACACCGACAGTCGTCGGCCCCAAGCAGGCTCTGGTTATGGAACAAGAAGTGAATACCCTATTAAGGAAGGAGGCCATCGAGGTGGTCCCTCCTCTAGACAGGGAATCCGGGTTCTACAGCCGGTATTTCATAGTTCCAAAGAAGGATGGGGGGTTGCGTCCGATCTTAGACCTACGTCAGTTAAACCTCTCAGTTATGTCACTGAAGTTCAAAATGCTTACTGTCAAACAGGTTGTAGCTCAAATCAGATCCGAGGACTGGTTTGTCACGATAGATCTCAAAGACGCATACTTCCACATATCCATCCTTCCACAACACAGGAAGTTTCTGAGGTTCGCTTTCGGGGGCAAAGCTTATCAATATCGAGTACTTCCATTCGGCCTTGCACTCTCACCCCGCACATTCACGAAGTGTGTAGATGCGGCTCTGGTACCCCTCCGTATGCAGGGCATCCAGATTCTGAATTATATCGACGATTGGTTGATCCTAGCTCAATCAGAGCAGATGGCGGTTCGACATCGAGATGTCGTTCTCGCACACATGGGGGAGCTGGGTTTGAGACTGAATGCCAAGAAGAGTGTACTTTCTCCAGTTCAGAGAACCACCTATCTAGGCGTAGTATGGGATTCGACCACGATGCAGGCACGTATGTCTCCTGCTCGGATCGAGTCGATCCTCACATCAGTCAAGAGAGTCAGAGAAGGCCAGTCACTCACTGTGAAGCAGTTTCAGAGACTGTTAGGGCTCATGGCAGCTGCGTCCAACGTGATACCTTTTGGTCTCCTGCACATGAGGCCCCTTCAGTGGTGGCTCAAGACCAAGGGGTTTTCCCCGAGGGGAAATCCTTTCCGAACTATTCAGGTCACGCGGCGATGCCTTCGTGCCTTAGACATATGGAAGAAACCTTGGTTCTTGAATCAGGGCCCGGTGCTGGGAGCTCTTGGTCGCCGTGTAACGCTAGCGACAGATGCGTCCCTCACCGGTTGGGGTGCGGTCATGAGTGGCCACCCTGCCCGCGGTCTGTGGAGCGGTCGCCATCTGACATGGCACATCAATTGTCTAGAAATGCTAGCAGTGTATCGAGCTTTAAAATATTTCCTCCCAGACCTGAGAGGCTGTCATGTGTTAGTGCGCACCGACAACACAGCGGTAGTCTCTTTTATCAATCACCAGGGGGGTCTGCGTTCACGCCCCTTGTACAAGCTGGTGTACCAGATCCTCCTGTGGTCCCAGGGCAAACTCCTCTCGTTAAGAGCAGTGTATATTCCTGGGCGATTGAATGTGGGAGCAGACATGCTGTCGAGACAGGGGCCAAGGCCCGGGGAATGGATGCTTCATCCCGAGGTGGTGAAGCAGATATGGCAGATATTTGGCAAAGCTCAGGTGGACCTCTTCGCGACTCGAGAGACATCGCAATGTCCCCTCTGGTTCTCTCTAGTTCACCCAGCTCCACTGGGACTAGATGCCATGGCACAGACTTGGCCGAGGCTTCGTCTGTATGCCTTTCCCCCCATCGCTCTGCTCCCGGGAGTTCTGGCGAGAGTACGCCGGGACGGGGTCCGTCTGTTGTTAGTAGCCCCGTTCTGGCCGGGCCGAGTATGGTTCGCAGATCTGATTTCTCTCCTCGACGGCTCTCCATGGCAGATTCCGATCAGGACAGATCTACTCTCTCAGGCGCAGGGCAAAATAATTCACCCTCGCCCGGAGTTGTGGAAGCTGTGGGTGTGGCCCCTGAGGGGGCACATCTGTTAGCAGCTGGTCTCTCAACCGAGGTTGTTGAGACCCTACTCCAATCCAGAGCTCCCTCTACGAGGAAACTGTACGCCCTGAAGTGGAAACTCTTCACTTCATGGTGCAGAGATCGCCACCTTGACCCTGTTAACTGCCCAGTTGGTACAGTTCTGGAGTTTTTACAAGCTAGGCTCTCTGCGGGGTTGACCCACTCCACCTTAAAGGTGTACGTGGCGGCCATAGCTGCTTACCACGTCCCTTTCAGTGACCAGTCACTGGGTAGACACCCCCTAGTTACACGTTTCCTCCGAGGTGCACTGAGGCTGAGACCTCCAGTACGGTCCCGTATTCCCCCATGGGATCTGGTTGTGGTGTTAGAGGCTATCTGCAAAGCTCCATTCGAGCCAATTCAAGAAATATCAGACAGACATCTGACACTTAAGACTGCCCTATTATTGGCTATTACTTCTCTAAAGAGAGTTGGAGATCTCCAGGCCCTCTCGGTGGCCCCTAATTATCTAGACTTTGCCCCTGGTATGGCCAAAGCATTTCTTTACCCTCGAGCGGGTTATATTCCTAAAGTTCCCTCTGTCACACCACAACCTGTCGTACTGCAGGCCTTCTGTCCTCCTCCCTTTCGGGAGCCAGACCAGGTGAAGCTAAATTGTATGTGTCCAGTGCGAGCACTGGACGCATACGTCCACAGAGCTGCCCTGTGGAGAAAATCCGACCAATTGCTTGTATGCTACGGTCCTACTAACAGGGGTTCTCCTGCCTCTAAGCAGACCCTTAGCCGTTGGATAGTCGAGGCTATCAACGAGTCATATGAGTCCTCTGGTCTTCCCCTTCCTTTGGGAGCCAAGGCTCACTCTACGCGGAGTATGGCTGCCTCTAAGGCCTTCCTGGCAGGTGTGTCCCTCTTGGACATCTGCAATGCTGCGGGGTGGTCCACGCCCTCTACATTTGCCAGATTTTACAATCTCGATATGCGAGCCGCTCCTGGCTCTTCTGTCCTCTCGTCCTAAGCTGTGCTCTACGGATACACACTAGGCAGGGGTTTGGTAGTCTGGCAGCGTTGGCACATCGTTCCCCAAATGCGATCGACGCAGCTCGAGTTCCCGAAGAGGAACGTCCCTAGGTTACGTATGTAACCCTAGTTCCTCGAGGGAACGAGACGCTGCGTCGCCGAGCCATACTCCCGGCACCCCTGCCTGCGCTTGCTTCCCTACTCGAAGCTGAAGCCAGCTGCGTGGCACGTGCCTTTATAGCTTCCTGGTCGCTACGTCACCCCGTCCGTGACGTCACGCTCTTCCATTGAACTGATTGCACACGATATTCAGAGTTGTTCTTGCCAAAGGCGTTCCCCAAATGCGATCGACGCAGCTCGAGTTCCCGAAGAGGAACGTCCCTAGGTTACGTATGTAACCCTAGTTCCTCGAGGGAACGAGACGCTGCGTCGCCAAATGCGATCGACGCAGCGTCTCATTCCCTCGAGGAACTAGGGTTACATACGTAACCTAGGGACGTTTTCAATGTGTTAGAATTCCTATGCACATAAACTTGTGTTAGAGCCTCAATGCTCAGGTGTGTCAGTTCACAGCATTCTGAGATCACTAATGCTGAAATAGTGTTTCTGTTGAAATGAAGTGGAAACAAGCCCAAATATGCTAAAAACCATCTCTTTCAGTTAGAGAATGTTGCTTCATTCCATGTTAAATACAAATCTTGCCAAAATGAAAGATTCCTCTGTCTTGTGAATTGAAATGCTTTTTGCAAGACAGAAAGACAGTTTTCAATGTGTTAGAATTCCTATGCACATAAACTTGTGTTAGAGCCTCAATGCTCAGGTTTGTCAGTTCACAGCATTCTGAGATCACTAATGCTGAAATAGTGTTTCTGTTGAAATGAAGTGGAAACAAGCCCAAATATGCTAAAAACCATCTCTCTCAGTTAGAGAACGTTGCTTCATTCCATGTTAAATACAAATCTTGCCAAAATGAAAGATTCCTCTGTCTTGTGATTAGAAAGGCTTTTTGCAATACAGAAAGACAGTTTTCAATGTGTTAGAATTCCTATGCACATAAACTTGTGTTAGAGCCTCAATGCTCAGGTGTGTCAGTTCACAGCATTCTGAGATCACTAATGCTGAAATAGTGTTTCTGTGGAAATGAAGTGGAAACAAGCCCAAATATGCTAAAAACCATCTCTCTCAGTTAGAGAATGTTGCTTCATTCCATGTTAAATACAAATCTTGCCAAAACGATAGATGACTCTATTTTGTGATTATAAATGCTTTTTGCAAGACAGAAAGACAGTTTTCAATGTGTTAGAATTCCTATGCACATAAACTTGTGTTAGAGCCTCAATGCTCAGGTTTGTCAGTTCACAGCATTCTGAGATCACTAATGCTGAAATAGTGTTTCTGTTGAAATGAAGTGGAAACAAGTCCAAATATGCTAAAAACCATCTCTCTCAGTTAGAGAATGTTGCTTCATTCCATGTTAAATACAAATCTTGCCAAAATGATAGATGACTCTGTCTTGTGATTAGAAATGCTTTTTGCAAGACAGAAAGACAGTTTTCAATGTGTTAGTATTCCTATGCACATAAACTTGTGTTAGAGCATCAATGCTCAGGTTTGTCAGTTCACAGCATTCTGAGATCACTAATGCTGAAATAGTGTTTCTGTTGAAATGAAGTGGAAACAAGTCCAAATATGCTAAAAACCATCTCTCTCAGTTAGAGAACGTTGCTTCATTCCATGTTAAATACAAATCTTGCCAAAATGAAAGATTCCTCTGTCTTGTGATTAGAAAGGCTTTTTGCAATACAGAAAGACAGTTTTCAATGTGTTAGAATTCCTATGCACATAAACTTGTGTTAGAGCCTCAATGCTCAGGTGTGTCAGTTCACAGCATTCTGAGATCACTAATGCTGAAATAGTGTTTCTGTGGAAATGAAGTGGAAACAAGCCCAAATATGCTAAAAACCATCTCTCTCAGTTAGAGAATTTTGCTTCATTCCATGTTAAATACAAATCTTGCCAAAATGAAAGATTCCTCTACCTTGTGAAGTGAAATGCTTTTTGCAAGACAGAAAGACAGTTTTCAAAGTGTTAGAATTCCTATGCACATAAACTTGTGTTAGAGCCTCAATGCTCAGGTTTGTCAGTTCACAGCATTGTGAGATCACTAATGCTGAAATAGTGTTTCTGTTGAAATGAAGTGGAAACAAGCCCAAATATGCTAAAAACCATCTCTTTCATTTAGAGAGTGTTGCTTCATTCCATGTTAAATACAAATCTTGCCAAAATGAAAGATTCCTCTGTCTTGTGAATTGAAATGCTTTTTGCAAGACAGAAAGACAGTTTTCAATGTGTTAGAATTCCTATGCACATAAACTTGTGTTAGAGCCTCAATGCTCAGGTTTGTCAGTTCACAGCATTCTGAGATCACTAATGCTGAAATAGTGTTTCTGTTGAAATGAAGTGGAAACAAGCCCAAATATGCTAAAAACCATCTCTCTCAGTTAGAGAACGTTGCTTCATTACATGTTAAATACAAATCTTGCCAAAATGAAAGATTCCTCTGTCTTGTGATTAGAAAGGCTTTTTGCAATACAGAAAGACAGTTTTCAATGTGTTAGAATTCCTATGCACATAAACTTGTGTTAGAGCCTCAATGCTCAGGTGTGTCAGTTCACAGCATTCTGAGATCACTAATGCTGAAATAGTGTTTCTGTGGAAATGAATTGGAAACAAGCCCAAATATGCTAAAAACCATCTCTCTCAGTTAGAGAATGTTGCTTCATTCCATGTTAAATACAAATATTGCCAAAATGAAAGATTCCTCTACCTTGTGAAGTGAAATGCTTTTTGCAAGACAGAAAGACAGTTTTCAAAGTGTTAGAATTCCTATGCACATACACTTGTGTTAGAGCCTCAATGCTCAGGTTTGTCAGTTCACAGCATTCTGAGATCACTAATGCTGAAATAGTGTTTCTGTTGAAATGAAGTGGAAACAAGCCCAAATATGCTAAAAACCATCTCTTTCAGTTAGAGAAGTGTTGCTTCATTCCATGTTAAATACAAATCTTGCCAAAATGAAAGATTCCTCTGTCTTGTGAATTGAAATGCTTTTTGCAAGACAGAAAGACAGTTTTCAATGTGTTAGAATTCCTATGCACATAAACTTGTGTTAGAGCCTCAATGCTCAGGTTTGTCAGTTCACAGCATTCTGAGATCACTAATGCTGAAATAGTGTTTCTGTTGAAATGAAGTGGAAACAAGCCCAAATATGCTAAAAACCATCTCTCTCAGTTAGAGAACGTTGCTTCATTACATGTTAAATACAAATCTTGCCAAAATGAAAGATTCCTCTGTCTTGTGATTAGAAAGGCTTTTTGCAATACAGAAAGACAGTTTTCAATGTGTTAGAATTCCTATGCACATAAACTTGTGTTAGAGCCTCAATGCTCAGGTGTGTCAGTTCACAGCATTCTGAGATCACTAATGCTGAAATAGTGTTTCTGTGGAAATGAATTGGAAACAAGCCCAAATATGCTAAAAACCATCTCTCTCAGTTAGAGAATGTTGCTTCATTCCATGTTAAATACAAATATTGCCAAAATGAAAGATTCCTCTACCTTGTGAAGTGAAATGCTTTTTGCAAGACAGAAAGACAGTTTTCAAAGTGTTAGAATTCCTATGCACATAAACTTGTGTTAGAGCCTCAATGCTCAGGTTTGTCAGTTCACAGCATTCTGAGATCACTAATGCTGAAATAGTGTTTCTGTTGAAATGAAGTGGAAACAAGCCCAAATATGCTAAAAACCATCTCTCTCAGTTAGAGAACGTTGCTTCATTCCATGTTAAATACAAATCTTGCCAAAATGAAAGATTCTTCTGTCTTGTGATTAGAAAGGCTTTTTGCAATACAGAAAGACAGTTTTCAATGTGTTAGAATTCCTATGCACATAAACTTGTGTTAGAGCCTCAATGCTCAGGTGTGTCAGTTCACAGCATTCTGAGATCACTAATGCTGAAATAGTGTTTCTGTTGAAATGAAGTGGAAACAAGCCCAAATATGCTAAAAACCATCTCTCTCAGTTAGAGAATGTTGCTTCATTCCATGTTAAATACAAATCTTGCCAAAATGAAAGATTCCTCTGTCTTGTGATTAGAAAGGCTTTTTGCAAGACAGAAAGACAGTTTTCAATGTGTTAGAATTCCTATGCACATAAACTTGTGTTAGAGCCTCAATGCTCAGGTTTGTCAGTTCACAGCATTCTGAGATCACTAATGCTGAAATAGTGTTTCTGTTGAAATGAAGTGGAAACAAGCCCAAATATGCTAAAAACCATCTCTCTCAGTTAGAGAATGTTGCTTCATTCCATGTTAAATACAAATCTTGCCAAAATGATAGATGACTCTGTCTTGTGATTAGAAATGCTTTTTGCAAGACAGAAAGACAGTTTTCAATGTGTTAGAATTCCTATGCACATAAACTTGTGTTAGAGCCTCAATGCTCAGGTTTGTCAGTTCACAGCATTCTGAGATCACTAATGCTGAAATAGTGTTTCTGTTGAAATGAAGTGGAAACAAGCCCAAATATGCTAAAAACCATCTCTCTCAGTTAGAGAATGTTGCTTCATTCCATGTTAAATACAAATCTTGCCAAAATGATAGATGACTCTATCTTGTGATTATGAAATGCTTTTTGCAAGACAGAAAGACAGTTTTCAATGTGTTAGAATTCCTATGCACATAAACTTGTGTTAGAGCCTCAATGCTCAGGTTTGTCAGTTCACAGCATTCTGAGATCACTAATGCTGAAATAGTGTTTCTGTTGAAATGAAGTGGAAACAAGCCCAAATATGCTAAAAACCATCTCTTTCAGTTAGAGAATGTTGCTTCATTCCATGTTAAATACAAATCTTGCCAAAATGAAAGATTCCTCTGTCTTGTGATTAGAAATGCTTTTTGCAAGACAGAAAGACAGTTTTCAATGTGTTAGAATTCCTATGCACATAAACTTGTGTTAGAGCCTCAATGCTCAGGTTTGTCAGTTCACAGCATTCTGAGATCACTAATGCTGAAATAGTGTTTCTGTTGAAATGAAGTGGAAACAAGCCCAAATATGCTAAAAACCATCTCTCTCAGTTAGAGAACGTTGCTTCATTCCATGTTAAATACAAATCTTGCCAAAATGAAAGATTCCTCTGTCTTGTGATTAGAAAGGCTTTTTGCAAGACAGAAAGACAGTTTTCAATGTGTTAGAATTCCTATGCACATAAACTTGTGTTAGAGCCTCAATGCTCAGGTTTGTCAGTTCACAGCATTCTGAGATCACTAATGCTGAAATAGTGTTTCTGTGGAAATGAAGTGGAAACAAGTCCAAATATGCTAAAAACCATCTCTCTCAGTTAGAGAATTTTGCTTCATTCCATGTTAAATACAAATATTGCCAAAATGAAAGATTCCTCTACCTTGTGAAGTGAAATGCTTTTTGCAAGACAGAAAGACAGTTTTCAAAGTGTTAGAATTCCTATGCACATAAACTTGTGTTAGAGCCTCAATGCTCAGGTTTGTCAGTTCACAGCATTCTGAGATCACTAATGCTGAAATAGTGTTTCTGTTGAAATGAAGTGGAAACAAGCCCAAATATGCTAAAAACCATCTCTCTCAGTTAGAGAACGTTGCTTCATTCCATGTTAAATACAAATCTTGCCAAAATGAAAGATTCTTCTGTCTTGTGATTAGAAAGGCTTTTTGCAATACAGAAAGACAGTTTTCAATGTGTTAGAATTCCTATGCACATAAACTTGTGTTAGAGCCTCAATGCTCAGGTGTGTCAGTTCACAGCATTCTGAGATCACTAATGCTGAAATAGTGTTTCTGTTGAAATGAAGTGGAAACAAGCCCAAATATGCTAAAAACCATCTCTCTCAGTTAGAGAATGTTGCTTCATTCCATGTTAAATACAAATCTTGCCAAAATGAAAGATTCCTCTATCTTGTGATTGAAATGCTTTTTGCAAGACAGAAAGACAGTTTTCAATGTGTTAGAATTCCTATGCACATAAACTTGTGTTAGAGCCTCAATGCTCAGGTTTGTCAGTTCACAGCATTCTGAGATCACTAATGCTGAAATAGTGTTTCTGTTGAAATGAAGTGGAAACAAGCCCAAATATGCTAAAAACCATCTCTCTCAGTTAGAGAATGTTGCTTCATTCCATGTTAAATACAAATCTTGCCAAAATGAAAGATGACTCTGTCTTGTGATTAGAAATGCTTTTTGCAAGACAGAAAGACAGTTTTCAATGTGTTAGAATTCCTATGCACATAAACTTGTGTTAGAGCCTCAATGCTCAGGTTTGTCAGTTCACAGCATTCTGAGATCACTAATGCTGAAATAGTGTTTCTGTTGAAATGAAGTGGAAACAAGCCCAAATATGCTAAAAACCATCTCTCTCAGTTAGAGAATGTTGCTTCATTCCATGTTAAATACAAATCTTGCCAAAATGAAAGATTCCTCTGTCTTGTGATTAGAAATGCTTTTTGCAAGACAGAAAGACAGTTTTCAATGTGTTAGAATTCCTATGCACATAAACTTGTGTTAGAGCCTCAATGCTCAGGTTTGTCAGTTCACAGCATTCTGAGATCACTAATGCTGAAATAGTGTTTCTGTTGAAATGAAGTGGAAACAAGCCCAAATATGCTAAAAACCATCTCTCTCAGTTAGAGAATGTTGCTTCATTCCATGTTAAATACAAATCTTGCCAAAATGAAAGATTCCTCTGTCTTGTGAATAGAAATGCTTTTTGCAAGACAGAAAGACAGTTTTCAATGTGTTAGAATTCCTATGCACATAAACTTGTGTTAGAGCCTCAATGCTCAGGTTTGTCAGTTCACAGCATTCTGAGATCACTAATGCTGAAATAGTGTTTCTGTTGAAATGAAGTGGAAACAAGCCCAAATATGCTAAAAACCATCTCTCTCAGTTAGAGAATGTTGCTTCATTCCATGTTAAATACAAATCTTGCCAAAATGAAAGATTCCTCTGTCTTGTGATTAGAAATGCTTTTTGCAAGACAGAAAGACAGTTTTCAATGTGTTAGAATTCCTATGCACATAAACTTGTGTTAGAGCCTCAATGCTCAGGTTTGTCAGTTCACAGCATTCTGAGATCACTAATGCTGAAATAGTGTTTCTGTTGAAATGAAGTGGAAACAAGCCCAAATATGCTAAAAACCATCTCTCTCAGTTAGAGAATGTTGCTTCATTCCATGTTAAATACAAATCTTGCCAAAATGAAAGATTCCTCTGTCTTGTGATTAGAAATGCTTTTTGCAAGACAGAAAGACAGTTTTCAATGTGTTAGAATTCCTATGCACATAAACTTGTGTTAGAGCCTCAATGCTCAGGTTTGTCAGTTCACAGCATTCTGAGATCACTAATGCTGAAATAGTGTTTCTGTTGAAATGAAGTGGAAACAAGCCCAAATATGCTAAAAACCATCTCTCTCAGTTAGAGAATGTTGCTTCATTCCATGTTAAATACAAATCTTGCCAAAATGAAAGATTCTCTGTCTTGTGATTAGAAATGCTTTTTGCAAGACAGAAAGACAGTTTTCAATGTGTTAGAATTCCTATGCACATAAACTTGTGTTAGAGCCTCAATGCTCAGGTTTGTCAGTTCACAGCATTCTGAGATCACTAATGCTGAAATAGTGTTTCTGTTGAAATGAAGTGGAAACAAGCCCAAATATGCTAAAAACCATCTCTCTCAGTTAGAGAATGTTGCTTCATTCCATGTTAAATACAAATCTTGCCAAAATGAAAGATTCCTCTGTCTTGTGATTAGAAAGGCTTTTTGCAAGACAGAAAGACAGTTTTCAATGTGTTAGAATTCCTATGCACATAAACTTGTGTTAGAGCCTCAATGCTCAGGTTTGTCAGTTCACAGCATTCTGAGATCACTAATGCTGAAATAGTGTTTCTGTTGAAATGAAGTGGAAACAAGCCCAAATATGCTAAAAACCATCTCTCTCAGTTAGAGAATGTTGCTTCATTCCATGTTAAATACAAATCTTGCCAAAATGAAAGATTCCTCTGTCTTGTGATTAGAAATGCTTTTTGCAAGACAGAAAGACAGTTTTCAATGTGTTAGAATTCCTATGCACATAAACTTGTGTTAGAGCCTCAATGCTCAGGTTTGTCAGTTCACAGCATTCTGAGATCACTAATGCTGAAATAGTGTTTCTGTTGAAATGAAGTGGAAACAAGCCCAAATATGCTAAAAACCATCTCTCTCAGTTAGAGAATGTTGCTTCATTCCATGTTAAATACAAATCTTGCCAAAATGAAAGATTCCTCTGTCTTGTGATTAGAAATGCTTTTTGCAAGACAGAAAGACAGTTTTCAATGTGTTAGAATTCCTATGCACATAAACTTGTGTTAGAGCCTCAATGCTCAGGTTTGTCAGTTCACAGCATTCTGAGATCACTAATGCTGAAATAGTGTTTCTGTTGAAATGAAGTGGAAACAAGCCCAAATATGCTAAAAACCATCTCTCTCAGTTAGAGAATGTTGCTTCATTCCATGTTAAATACAAATCTTGCCAAAATGAAAGATTCCTCTGTCTTGTGATTAGAAAGGCTTTTTGCAAGACAGAAAGACAGTTTTCAATGTGTTAGAATTCCTATGCACATAAACTTGTGTTAGAGCCTCAATGCTCAGGTTTGTCAGTTCACAGCATTCTGAGATCACTAATGCTGAAATAGTGTTTCTGTTGAAATGAAGTGGAAACAAGCCCAAATATGCTAAAAACCATCTCTCTCAGTTAGAGAATGTTGCTTCATTCCATGTTAAATACAAATCTTGCCAAAATGAAAGATTCCTCTGTCTTGTGAATTAGAAATGCTTTTTGCAAGACAGAAAGACAGTTTTCAATGTGTTAGAATTCCTATGCACATAAACTTGTGTTAGAGCCTCAATGCTCAGGTTTGTCAGTTCACAGCATTCTGAGATCACTAATGCTGAAATAGTGTTTCTGTTGAAATGAAGTGGAAACAAGCCCAAATATGCTAAAAACCATCTCTCTCAGTTAGAGAACGTTGCTTCATTCCATGTTAAATACAAATCTTGCCAAAATGAAAGATTCCTCTGTCTTGTGATTAGAAAGGCTTTTTGCAAGACAGAAAGACAGTTTTCAATGTGTTAGAATTCCTATGCACATAAACTTGTGTTAGAGCCTCAATGCTCAGGTTTGTCAGTTCACAGCATTCTGAGATCACTAATGCTGAAATAGTGTTTCTGTTGAAATGAAGTGGAAACAAGCCCAAATATGCTAAAAACCATCTCTCTCAGTTAGAGAATGTTGCTTCATTCCATGTTAAATACAAATCTTGCCAAAATGATAGATTCCTCTGTCTTGTGATTAGAAATGCTTTTTGCAAGACAGAAAGACAGTTTTCAATGTGTTAGAATTCCTATGCACATAAACTTGTGTTAGAGCCTCAATGCTCAGGTTTGTCAGTTCACAGCATTCTGAGATCACTAATGCTGAAATAGTGTTTCTGTTGAAATGAAGTGGAAACAAGCCCAAATATGCTAAAAACCATCTCTCTCAGTTAGAGAATGTTGCTTCATTCCATGTTAAATACAAATCTTGCCAAAATGATAGATGACTCTGTCTTGTGATTAGAAATGCTTTTTGCAAGACAGAAAGACAGTTTTCAATGTGTTAGAATTCCTATGCACATAAACTTGTGTTAGAGCCTCAATGCTCAGGTTTGTCAGTTCACAGCATTCTGAGATCACTAATGCTGAAATAGTGTTTCTGTTGAAATGAAGTGGAAACAAGCCCAAATATGCTAAAAACCATCTCTCTCAGTTAGAGAATGTTGCTTCATTCCATGTTAAATACAAATCTTGCCAAAATGAAAGATTCCTCTGTCTTGTGATTAGAAATGCTTTTTGCAAGACAGAAAGACAGTTTTCAATGTGTTAGAATTCCTATGCACATAAACTTGTGTTAGAGCCTCAATGCTCAGGTTTGTCAGTTCACAGCATTCTGAGATCACTAATGCTGAAATAGTGTTTCTGTTGAAATGAAGTGGAAACAAGCCCAAATATGCTAAAAACCATCTCTCTCAGTTAGAGAATGTTGCTTCATTCCATGTTAAATACAAATCTTGCCAAAATGAAAGATTCCTCTGTCTTGTGATTAGAAATGCTTTTTGCAAGACAGAAAGACAGTTTTCAATGTGTTAGAATTCCTATGCACATAAACTTGTGTTAGAGCCTCAATGCTCAGGTTTGTCAGTTCACAGCATTCTGAGATCACTAATGCTGAAATAGTGTTTCTGTTGAAATGAAGTGGAAACAAGCCCAAATATGCTAAAAACCATCTCTCTCAGTTAGAGAATGTTGCTTCATTCCATGTTAAATACAAATCTTGCCAAAATGAAAGATTCCTCTGTCTTGTGATTAGAAATGCTTTTTGCAAGACAGAAAGACAGTTTTCAATGTGTTAGAATTCCTATGCACATAAACTTGTGTTAGAGCCTCAATGCTCAGGTTGTCAGTTCACAGCATTCTGAGATCACTAATGCTGAAATAGTGTTTCTGTTGAAATGAAGTGGAAACAAGCCCAAATATGCTAAAAACCATCTCTCTCAGTTAGAGAATGTTGCTTCATTCCATGTTAAATACAAATCTTGCCAAAATGAAAGATTCCTCTGTCTTGTGATTAGAAATGCTTTTTGCAAGACAGAAAGACAGTTTTCAATGTGTTAGAATTCCTATGCACATAAACTTGTGTTAGAGCCTCAATGCTCAGGTTTGTCAGTTCACAGCATTCTGAGATCACTAATGCTGAAATAGTGTTTCTGTTGAAATGAAGTGGAAACAAGCCCAAATATGCTAAAAACCATCTCTCTCAGTTAGAGAATGTTGCTTCATTCCATGTTAAATACAAATCTTGCCAAAATGAAAGATGACTCTGTCTTGTGATTAGAAATGCTTTTTGCAAGACAGAAAGACAGTTTTCAATGTGTTAGAATTCCTATGCACATAAACTTGTGTTAGAGCCTCAATGCTCAGGTTTGTCAGTTCACAGCATTCTGAGATCACTAATGCTGAAATAGTGTTTCTGTTGAAATGAAGTGGAAACAAGCCCAAATATGCTAAAAACCATCTCTCTCAGTTAGAGAATGTTGCTTCATTCCATGTTAAATACAAATCTTGCCAAAATGAAAGATTCCTCTGTCTTGTGATTAGAAATGCTTTTTGCAAGACAGAAAGACAGTTTTCAATGTGT
The DNA here is from genome assembly GCF_003368295.1 of Carassius auratus. Taxonomy (NCBI): domain Eukaryota; kingdom Metazoa; phylum Chordata; class Actinopteri; order Cypriniformes; family Cyprinidae; genus Carassius; species Carassius auratus. The sequence goes on from NW_020523641.1 coordinate 30,067, forward strand.
TAGAATTCCTATGCACATAAACTTGTGTTAGAGCCTCACCTCAATGCTCAGGTTTGTCAGTTCACAGCATTCTGAGATCACTAATGCTGAAATAGTGTTTCTGTTGAAATGAAGTGGAAACAAGCCCAAATATGCTAAAAACCATCTCTCTCAGTTAGAGAATGTTGCTTCATTCCATGTTAAATACAAATCTTGCCAAAATGAAAGATTCCTCTGTCTTGTGATTAGAAATGCTTTTTGCAAGACAGAAAGACAGTTTTCAATGTGTTAGAATTCCTATGCACATAAACTTGTGTTAGAGCCTCAATGCTCAGGTTTGTCAGTTCACAGCATTCTGAGATCACTAATGCTGAAATAGTGTTTCTGTTGAAATGAAGTGGAAACAAGCCCAAATATGCTAAAAACCATCTCTCTCAGTTAGAGAATGTTGCTTCATTCCATGTTAAATACAAATCTTGCCAAAATGAAAGATTCCTCTATCTTGTGATTAGAAATGCTTTTTGCAAGACAGAAAGACAGTTTTCAATGTGTTAGAATTCCTATGCACATAAACTTGTGTTAGAGCCTCAATGCTCAGGTTTGTCAGTTCACAGCATTCTGAGATCACTAATGCTGAAATAGTGTTTCTGTTGAAATGAAGTGGAAACAAGCCCAAATATGCTAAAAACCATCTCTCTCAGTTAGAGAATGTTGCTTCATTCCATGTTAAATACAAATCTTGCCAAAATGATAGATGACTCTGTCTTGTGATTAGAAATGCTTTTTGCAAGACAGAAAGACAGTTTTCAATGTGTTAGAATTCCTATGCACATAAACTTGTGTTAGAGCCTCAATGCTCAGGTTTGTCAGTTCACAGCATTCTGAGATCACTAATGCTGAAATAGTGTTTCTGTTGAAATGAAGTGGAAACAAGCCCAAATATGCTAAAAACCATCTCTCTCAGTTAGAGAACGTTGCTTCATTCCATGTTAAATACAAATCTTGCCAAAATGAAAGATTCCTCTGTCTTGTGATTAGAAAGGCTTTTTGCAAGACAGAAAGACAGTTTTCAATGTGTTAGAATTCCTATGCACATAAACTTGTGTTAGAGCCTCAATGCTCAGGTTTGTCAGTTCACAGCATTCTGAGATCACTAATGCTGAAATAGTGTTTCTGTTGAAATGAAGTGGAAACAAGCCCAAATATGCTAAAAACCATCTCTCTCAGTTAGAGAATGTTGCTTCATTCCATGTTAAATACAAATCTTGCCAAAATGAAAGATTCCTCTGTCTTGTGATTAGAAATGCTTTTTGCAAGACAGAAAGACAGTTTTCAATGTGTTAGAATTCCTATGCACATAAACTTGTGTTAGAGCCTCAATGCTCAGGTTTGTCAGTTCACAGCATTCTGAGATCACTAATGCTGAAATAGTGTTTCTGTTGAAATGAAGTGGAAACAAGCCCAAATATGCTAAAAACCATCTCTCTCAGTTAGAGAATGTTGCTTCATTCCATGTTAAATACAAATCTTGCCAAAATGATAGATGACTCTGTCTTGTGATTAGAAATGCTTTTTGCAAGACAGAAAGACAGTTTTCAATGTGTTAGAATTCCTATGCACATAAACTTGTGTTAGAGCCTCAATGCTCAGGTTTGTCAGTTCACAGCATTCTGAGATCACTAATGCTGAAATAGTGTTTCTGTTGAAATGAAGTGGAAACAAGCCCAAATATGCTAAAAACCATCTCTCTCAGTTAGAGAACGTTGCTTCATTCCATGTTAAATACAAATCTTGCCAAAATGAAAGATTCCTCTGTCTTGTGATTAGAAAGGCTTTTTGCAATACAGAAAGACAGTTTTCAATGTGTTAGAATTCCTATGCACATAAACTTGTGTTAGAGCCTCAATGCTCAGGTGTTGTCAGTTCACAGCATTCTGAGATCACTAATGCTGAAATAGTGTTTCTGTTGAAATGAAGTGGAAACAAGCCCAAATATGCTAAAAACCATCTCTCTCAGTTAGAGAATGTTGCTTCATTCCATGTTAAATACAAATCTTGCCAAAATGAAAGATTCCTCTATCTTGTGATTATGAAATGCTTTTTTGCAAGACAGAAAGACAGTTTTCAATGTGTTAGAATTCCTATGCACATAAACTTGTGTTAGAGCCTCAATGCTCAGGTTTGTCAGTTCACAGCATTCTGAGATCACTAATGCTGAAATAGTGTTTCTGTTGAAATGAAGTGGAAACAAGCCCAAATATGCTAAAAACCATCTCTCTCAGTTAGAGAATGTTGCTTCATTCCATGTTAAATACAAATCTTGCCAAAATGATAGATTCCTCTGTCTTGTGATTAGAAATGCTTTTTGCAAGACAGAAAGACAGTTTTCAAATGTGTTAGAATTCCTATGCACATAAACTTGTGTTAGAGCCTCAATGCTCAGGTTTGTCAGTTCACAGCATTCTGAGATCACTAATGCTGAAATAGTGTTTCTGTTGAAATGAAGTGGAAACAAGCCCAAATATGCTAAAAACCATCTCTCTCAGTTAGAGAATGTTGCTTCATTCCATGTTAAATACAAATCTTGCCAAAATGATAGATTCCTCTGTCTTGTGAATTAGAAATGCTTTTTGCAAGACAGAAAGACAGTTTTCAATGTGTTAGAATTCCTATGCACATAAACTTGTGTTAGAGCCTCAATGCTCAGGTTTGTCAGTTCACAGCATTCTGAGATCACTAATGCTGAAATAGTGTTTTCTGTTGAAATGAATTGGAAACAAGCCCAAATATGCTAAAAACCATCTCTCTCAGTTAGAGAATGTTGCTTCATTCCATGTTAAATACAAATCTTGCCAAAATGATAGATGACTCTGTCTTGTGATTAGAAATGCTTTTTGCAAGACAGAAAGACAGTTTTCAATGTGTTAGAATTCCTATGCACATAAACTTGTGTTAGAGCCTCAATGGCTCAGGTTTGTCAGTTCACAGCATTCTGGAGATCACTAATGCTGAAATAGTGTTTCTGTTGAAATGAAGTGGAAACAAGCCCAAATATGCTAAAAACCATCTCTCTCAGTTAGAGAATGTTGCTTCATTCCATGTTAAATACAAATCTTGCCAAAATGATAGATGACTCTATCTTGTGATTATGAAATGCTTTTTGCAAGACAGAAAGACAGTTTTTCAATGTGTTAGAATTCCTATGCACATAAACTTGTGTTAGAGCCTCAATGCTCAGGTTTGTCAGTTCACAGCATTCTGAGATCACTAATGCTGAAATAGTGTTTCTGTTGAAATGAAGTGGAAACAAGCCCAAATATGCTAAAAACCATCTCTCTCAGTTAGAGAATGTTGCTTCATTCCATGTTAAATACAAATCTTGCCAAAA